>NC_053028.1:534590098-534641226 GCF_003073215.2 Triticum urartu | reverse complement strand
TAACTTTTTCAAAACTTTTTCAATCTTCACGCAATACATGAGCGTGAGCCATGGATATAGCACTATAGGTGGAATAGAATGGTGGTTGTGAAGAAGACAAAAAGGAGGGGAAGATAGTCTCACATCAACTAGGCGTATCAACGGGCTATGGAGATGCCCATCAATAGATATCAATGTGAGTGAGTAGGGATTGCCATGCAACGGATGCGCTAGAGCTATAAGTGTATGAAAGCTCAACAAAAGAAACTAAGTGGGTGTGCATCCAACTTGCTTGCTCACGAAGATCTAGGGCAATTTTGAGGAAGCCCATCATTCGAATATACAAGCCAAGTTCTATAATGTAAAATTACCACTAGTATATGAAAGTGACAACATATGAGACTCTCTATATGAAGAACAAGGTGCTACTTTGAAGCACAATATATGAGACTCTATATCATGGTGCTACTTTGAAGCACAAGTGTGGAAAAAAGGATAGTAGCATTGGTCTTTTTTATTTTTTATTGTTTTGGGGCCTTCTTTTTTTCTTTGGCCTTTCTCTTTTATTTTATTTTATTTTTATTGGGACAATGCTCTATTGAATGATGATCATCACACTTTTATTTATTTACAACTCAATGATTACAACTCGATTCTAAAACAAAGTATGACTCTATATGGATGCCTCCGGCGGTGTACCGGGATATGCAATGAATCAAGAGTGACAAGTATGAAGAAATTATGAACGGTGGCTTTGCCACAAATACTATGTCAACTACATGATCATGCTAAGCAATATGACAATGATGAGTGTGTCATGAAGAACTAGATGGTGAAAAGTTGCATGGCAATATATCTCGGAATGGCTATGGAAATGCCATAATAGGTAGGTATGGTGGCTGTTTTGAGGAAGGTATATGGTAGGTGTATGATACCAGTGAAATGTGCGCGGTATTAGAGATGCTAGCAAAGGTGGAAGGGTGAGAGTGCGTATAATCCATGGACTCAACATTAGTCATAAAGAACTCATATACTTATTGCAAAAATCTAGAAGTTATCAAAGCAAAGTATTACGCGCATGCTCCTAGGGGGATAGATTGGTAGGAAAAAACCATCGCTCGTCCCCGACCGACACTCATAAGGAAGACAATCAATAAACAAATCATGCTCCGACTTCGTCACATAACGGTTCACCATACGTGCATGCTACGGAAATCACAAACTTTAACACAAGTATTCTTTAAATTCACAAGTACTCAACTAGCATGACTTTAATATTATCACCTCCATATCTCAAAACAATTATCATGCTCAATCTTTTCTTAGTATTCAACACACTCAAAAGAAAGTTTCACAAATCTTGAATACCAAGCATATTATTATTAAGCAAATTACCATGCTATTAAGAGACTCTCAAAATAATTTAAGTGAAGCATGAGAGATCAATAGTTTCTTTAAAACAAATCCACCACCATGCTCTAAAAGATCTAAGTGAAGCACATAGAGAAAAATTATAACACTCAAAATATATAAGTGAAGCACATAGAGCAAAACTACTTAGCTCAAAAGATATAAGTGAAGCGCATAGAGCAAAATTACTTAGCTCAAAAGATATAAGTGAAGCACATAGAATATTCTATCAAATTTTAATTCATGTATGGCTCTCTCAAAAGGTGTGTACAGCAAGGATGATTGTGGAATACTAAAACACAAAGACACAAATAATACAAGACGCTCCAAGAAAAACACATATCATGTTGGTGAATAAAAATATAGCTCCAAGTAAATTACTGATGGAAGTGGACGAAAGAGGGGATGCCTTCCGGGGCATCCCAAGCTTTGACTTTTTGGTGTCCTTGGATTATCTTGGGGGTGCCATGGGAATCCCCAAGCTTAGGCTCTTGCCACTCCTTGTTCCATGATCCATCAAAAGAATTCACCCAAAACTTGAAAACTTCACAACACAGAACTCAAAATAGAAAACTCGTGAGCTCCGTTAGCGAAAGAAAACAAAAGACCACTTCAAGGTACTGTAATGAACTCATTCTTTATTTATGTTGGTGTTAAACCTACTGTATTCCAACTTCTCTATGGATTATAAACTATTTTACTAGCCATAGATTCATCAAAATAAGCAAACAACACACGAAAAATAGAATCTATCAAAAACAAAGCAGTCTATAGTAATCTGTAGCTAGCGCAAGATCTGGAACCCCAAAAATTATAAAATAAATTGTTGGACATGAGGAATTTATCTATTAATCATCTGCAAAAATAATTAACTAAATAGCACTCTTCAAATAAAAATGACAGTAGTTATCGTGAGCGCTAAAGTTTCTATTTTTTACAGCAAGTTCAACAAGACTTTCCCCAAGTCTTCCCAACGGTTCTACTTGGCACAAACACTAATTAAACACAAAAAACACAACCGAAACAGAGGCTAAATAATTTATTTATTACTAAGCAGGAGCAAAAAGCAAGGAATAAAAATAAAATTGGGTTGCCTCCCAACAAGCGCTATCGTTTAACGCCCCTAGCTAGGCTTAAAAGCGAGGATAGATCTAGGTATTGCCATCTTTGGTAGGCAATCCATAAGTGGATCTCATGATAGTTTCATATGGTAATTTTATTTTCTTACTAGAAAAGTTTTCCATGCCCTTTTTTAATGGGAATTGAAATCTAATATTCCCTTCCTTTATATCAATAATCACACCAACCGTTTTAAGGAAAGGTCTACCAAGAATAATAGGGCAAGAAGGATTGCAATCTATATCAAGAACAATGAAATCTACGGGCACATAATTCCTATTTGCAACAATAAGAACATCATTAAACCTTCACATAGGTTTCTTAATAGTGGAATCCGCAAGATGCAAGTTTAGAGAGCAATCATCAAAATTCCGGAAATCTAGCAAATCACACAAAGTCTTGGGAATAGTAGAGACACTAGCACCCAAATCACACAAAGCATAAAACTCATGATATTTAATTTTAATTTTAATAGTTGGTTCCCACTCATCATAGAGTTTTCTAGGGATAGAAACTTTCAACTCAAGTTTTTCTTCATAAGATTGCATCAAGGCATCAACAATATGTTCGGTGAAGGCTTTATTTTGACTATAAGCATGTGGAGAATTTAGCACGGATTGCAACAAGGAAATACAATCAATTAAAGAGCAACTTTCATAGTTAAATTCCTTGAAATCCAATATAGTGGGTTTAGCAACATCTAGATTTTTATTTCTTTCAATCCCACTTTTATCAATTTCATCATTAAGATCTAAATACTCCGACTTTTAGAACGCCTTCTAGGTAAAGGAAGATCATATTCAGTTTCATCAAGATTCATATTGCAAAATAAAGATTTAACAGGGGACACATCAATAACTTTTAGATCTTCATCTTGATTTTCATAGGAATCCAGTTTAGCAGCCATCTTATTAACTAAGGTGGCTTGCATATCCGAAAATTCAGCAGTCATCTTTTCTAGACGAGCAATTTGGGATCTTATGCCATCAAATTCTTTAGACATATCATCAAGCTCTTTATTCATATAACTCATAAAACCTTTTTGTTCTTTAAGCTCGTTTTAAAGAAATTATTATGCTCAAATTGTAAAACCATAAATTTCCTAACGTTGTTTCGATCTCCTCTAACCTTTTAAGGTGAAGATCACCAAATCTTGGTTGAGCCATAACGACAAACAAGCAATCTAACACACAAGCAAACAAAAAGGCAAGCGGGCAAAAAGAGGCAAATAGAGAGGGAGGATAGAGAGAGAGGGCGAATAAAACGGCAAGGGTGAATTGGGGGGAGAGGAAAACGAGAGGCAAATGGCAAATAATGTAATGCGAGAGATAGGGATTGTGATGGGTACTTGGTATGTTGACTTTTTGCGTAGACTCCCCGGCAATGGCGCCAGAAATCCTTCTTGCTACGTCTCGAGCTTGCGTTGGTTTTCCCCGAAGAGGAAGGGATGATGCAGCAGAGTAGCGTAAGTATTTCCCTCAGTTTTTGAGAACCAAGGTATCAATCCAGTAAGAGGCCACGCTCAAGTCCCTCATATCTGCACAAAGCGATAGCTACTCGCAACCAACACGATTAGGGGTTGTCAATCCCTTCACGATCACTTACGAGAGTGAGATCTGATAGATATAATATTTTTGATAGTTTTGGTATAAAGATGCAAAGTAAAAAGTAAAAGCAAAGTAAAAAAGCAAAGCAAGATTAAAGTGATGGAGATTGATATGATGAGAATAGACCCGGGGGCCATAGGTTTCACTAGTGGCTTCTCTCAAGAGCATAAGTATTCTACGGTGGGTGAACAAATTACTGTTGAGCAATTGACAGAATTGAGCATAGTTATGAGAATATCTAGGTATGATCATGTATATAGGCATCACGTCCGTGACAAGTAGACCGAAACGATTTTGCATCTACTACTATTACTCCACTCATCGACCGCTATCCAAGCATGCATCTAGAGTATTAAGTTAAAAACAGAGTAACGCCTTAAGCAAGATGACATGATGTAGAGGGATAGACTCATGCAATATGAAGAAAACCCCATCTTGTTATCCTCGATGGCAACAATACAATACGTGCCTTGTTGCCCCTACTGTCACTGGGAAAGGACACCGCAAGATTGAACCCAAAGCTAAGCACTTCTCCCATTGCAAGAAAGATCAATCTAGTAGGCCAAACCAAACTGATAATTCGAAGAGACTTGCAAAGATAACCAATCATACATAAAAGAATTCAGAGAAGATTCAAATATTATTCATAGATAGACTTGATCATAAACCCACAATTCATCGTTCTCAACAAACACACCGCAAAAAGAAGATTACATCGAATAGTTCTCCACAAGAGAGGGGGAGAACATTGTATTGAGATCCAAAAAGAGAGAAGAAGCCATCTAGCTACTAACTATGGACCCGTAGGTCTGAGGTAAACTACTCACACTTCATCGGAGAGGCTATGGTGTTGATGTAGAAGCCCTCCGTGATTGATGCCCCCTCCGGCGGAGCTCCGAAACAGGCCCCAAGATGGGATCTCGTGGATACAGAAAGTTACGGCGGTGGAATTAGGGTTTTGGCTCCGTATCTGATCGTTTGGGGGTACGTAGGTATATATAGGAGGAAGGAGTACGTCGGTGGAGCAACAGGGGGCCCACGAGGGTGGAGGGCGCGCCTGGGGGGTAGGCGCGCCCCCTACCTCGTGGCCTCCTCTTTCTTTCTTGACGTAGGGTCCAAGTCTCCCGGGTCTTGTTCGTTGAGAAAATCACGTTCCCGAAGGTTTCATTCCGTTTGGACTCCGTTTGATATTCCTTTTCTTCGAAACCCTAAAACAGGCAAAAAACAACAATTTGGGCTGGGCCTCCGGTTAATAGGTTAGTCCCAAAAATAATATAAAAGTGGATAATAAAGCCCAATAATGTCCAAAACAATAGATAATATATCATGGAGCAATCAAAAATTATAGATACGTTGGAGACGTATCACTCGATCCTAGTGACAGAAAGGGAAACGACACGTATTGTATTTTTGCCATCGAGGATAAAAAGATGTGGTTTATATCATATTGCATGAGTTTATCCATCTACATCATGTCATCTTACTTAAGGCGTTACTCTGTTCTTATGAACTTAATACTGTAGATGCATGCTGGATAGCGGCCGATGTGTGGCGTAATAGTAGTAGATGCAGAATCATTTTGGTCTACTTGTCACGGACGTGATGCCTATATACATGATCATACCTAGATATTCTCATAATTATTCGCTTTTCTATCAATTGCTCGACAGTAATTTGTTCACCCACCGTAATACTTATGCTATCTTGAGAGAAGCCACTAGTGAAACCTATGCCCCCCGGGTCTATACTCCATCATATAAGTTTCCCATCTACTTTATTTTGCTATCTTTTACTTTCAATCTATATCATAAAAATGCCAAAAATACTTATCTTATTATTATCATCTCTCTATCAGATCTCACTCTTGCAAGTGGCAGTGAAGGGATTGACAACCCCTTTATCGCGTTGGCTGCGAGGTTCTTATTTGTTTGTGTAGGTACAAGGTGACTCGCGCGTGGTCTCCTACTGGATTGATACCTTGGTTCTCAAAAACTGAGGTAAATACTTACGCTGCTTTACTGCACCACCCTTTCCTCTTCAAGTGAAAACCAATGCAGTGCTCAAGAGGTAGCACGTCTCACGTGATGATCGAACACGGCCTAGTCGATTCGGATCATGTATCACTTAGATGACTAGAGGGATGTCTATCTAAGTGGGAGTTCATTAAATAATTTGATTAGATGAACTTAATTATCATGAACTTAGTCTAAATATCTTTACAATATGTCTTGTAGATTAAATGGCCCACGCTAATGTTGCCCTCAACTTCAACGCGTTCCTAGAGAAAACCAAGCTGAAAGACGATGGTAGCAACTATACGGACTGGGTCTGTAACTTGAGGATCATCCTCATAGCTGCCAAGAAAGCATATGTCCTTGAAGCACCGCTAGGTGAAGCACCACCCCCAGCAAACCAAGACGTTTATGAACGCCTGGCAGTCGCGTAGTGATGATTACTCCCTGATTTAGTGTGGCATGCTTTACAGCTTAGAACCGGGGCTCCAAAAGCGTTTTGAGCAACACGGAGCATTTGAGATGTTCCAAGAGCTAAATATGGTTTTCCAAGCTCATGCCTGGGTCGAGAGATATGAAGTCTCCGACAAGTTCTACAGTTGTAAGATGGAGAAGAATAGTTCTGTCAGCGAGCACATACTCAAAATGTCTGGGTTGCACAACCGCTTGTCTCAGCTGGGAGTTAATCTCCCACATGACGCGGTCATTGATAGAATCCTTCAGTCACTCCCACCTAGCTACAAGAGCTTTGTGATGAATTTCAATATGCAGGGGATGGAGAAAACCATTCCTGAGGTATATTCAATGCTGAAATCAGCGGAGGTGGAGATCAAAAAGGAACATCAAGTGTTGATGGTCAATAAAACCACTAGTTTCAAGAAAGGCAAGGGTAAGAAGAACTTCAAGAAGGACGACAAGGGAGTTGCCGCGCCCGGTAAGCCAGTTGCCGGGAAGAAGCCAAAGCATGGACCCAAACCTGAGACTGAGTGCTTTTATTGTAAGGGAAACGGTCACTGGAAGCGGAACTGTCCCAAGTACTTAGCGGATAAGAAGGTCGACAATACCAAAGGTATATATGATATACATGTTATTGATGTGTACCTTACCAGCATTTGTAGTAGCTCCTCGGTATTTGATACCGGTGCGGTTGCTCATATTTGTAACTCAAAACAGGAGCTGCGGAATAAGCAGATACTGGCGAAGGACGAGGTGATGATGCGCGTCGGGAATGGTTCCAAGGTCGATGTGATCGCCGTCGGCACGCTACCTCTACATTTACCTACGGGATTAGTTTTAAACCTCAATAATTGTTATTTAGTGCCAGCTTTGAGCATGAACATTGTATCCGGATCTCGTTTAATGCGAGATGGCTACTCATTTAAATCTGATAATAATGGTTGTTCTATTTATATGAGAGATATGTTTTATGGTCATGCCCCGCTGGTCAATTGTTTTTTCTTATTGAATCTCGAACGTGATGTTACACATATTCATAGTGTGAATACCAAAAGATGTAAGGTTGATAATGATAGTCCCACATACTTGTGGCACTGCCGCCTTGGTCACATAGGTGTCAAACGCATGAAGAAGCTCCATGCAGATGGACTTTTAGAGTCTCTTGATTATGAATCATTTGACACGTGCGAACCATGCCTCATGGCCTCATGAAATGACCAAGACTCCGTTCTCAGGAACAATGGAGCGAGCAACCAACTTATTGGAAATCATACATACTGATGTGTGCGGTCCAATGAGTGTTGAGGCTCGCGGTGGCTATCGTTATGTTCTCACCCTCACTGATGACTTGAGTAGATATGGGTATGTCTACTTAATGAAACACAAGTCTGAGACCTTTGAAAAGTTCAAGGAATTTCAGAAGTGAGGTAGAGAATCAACGTGACAGAAAAATAAAGTTCTTACGATCAGATCGTGGAGGGGAATATTTGAGTCACGAGTTTGGCACGCACTTAAGGAAATGTGGAATTGTTTCACAACTCACGCTGCCTGGAACACCTCAGGGTAATGGTGTGTCCGAACGTCGTAATCGCACTCTATTGGATATGGTGCGATCTATGATGTCTCTTACCGATTACCGCTATCATTTTGGGGTTATGCTTTAGAGACTGCCGCATTCACTTTAATAGGGCTCCGTCGAAATCCGTTGAGACGACACCGTATGAATTATGGTTTGGGAAGAAACCTAAGCTGTCGTTTCTAAAGTTTGGGGATGCGATGCTTATGTCAAGAAACTTCAACCTGAAAAGCTCGAACCCAAGTCGGAAAAATGCGTCTTCATAGGATACCCTAAGGAAACTATTGGGTATACCTTCTACCTCAGATCCGAAGGCAAGATCTTTGTTGCCAAGAATGGATCCTTTCTGGAGAAATAGTTTCTCTCGAAAGAAGTAAGTGGGAGGAAAGTAGAACTTGATGAGGTATTGCCTCTTGAACCGGAGAGTAGCGCAGCTCAGGAAAAATGTTTCTGTGGTGCCTGCACCGACTAGAGAGGAAGTTAATGATGATGATCATGAAACTTCAGATCAAGTTGCTACTGAACTTCGTAGGTCCACAAGGACACGTTCCGCACCAGAGTGGTACGGCAACCCTGTCCTGGAAATCATGTTGTTAGACAATGGTGAACCTTCGAACTATGAAGAAGCGATGGCGGGCCCGGATTCCGACAAATGGCTGAAGCCATGAAATCCGAGATAGGATCCATGTATGAAAACGAAGTATGGACTTTGACTGACTTGCCCGATGATGGCGAGCCATAGAAAATAAATGGATCTTTAAGAAGAAGACAGACGCAGATGGTAATGTGACCATCTATAAGGCTCGGCTTGTCGCTAAGGGTTATCGACAAGTTCAAGGGGTTGACTACGATGAGACTTTCTCACCCGTAGCGAAGCTGAAGTCCGTCCGAATCATGTTAGCAATTGCCGCATTCTATGATTATGAGATATGGCAAATGGACGTCAAAACGGCATTCCTTAATGGTTTCCTTAAGGAAGAATTGTATATGATGCAGCCGGAAGGTTTTGTCATCCTAAGAATGCTGACAAGGTGTGCAAGCTCCAGCGCCCATCTATGGGCTGGTGCAAGCATCTCGGAGTTGGAACATTCGCTTTGATGAGATGATCAAAGCGTTTGGGTTTAACACAGTTATGGAGAAGCCTGTGCTTACAAGAAAGTGAGTGGGAGCTCTGTAGCATTTCTCATATTATATGTGGATGACATACTATTGATGGGAAATGATATAGAATCTCTTGGAAAGCATAAAGGCCTACTTGAATAAGTGTTTTTCAATGAAGGACCTTGGAGAAGCTGCTTACATATTAGGCATCAAGATCTATAGAGATAGATCGAGACGCCTCATTGGTCTTTCACAAAGCACATACCTTGACAAGATATTGAAGAAGTTCAATATGGATCAGTCCAAGAAGGGGTTCTTGCCTGTATTGCAAGGTGTGAGATTGAGCACGGCTCAATGCCCGACCATCGGCAGAAGATAGAGAAAAGATGAGTGTCATCCCCTATGCCTCGGCCATAGGGTCTATTATGTATGCCATGCTGTGTACCAGACCTGATGTAAACCTTGCCGTAAGTTTGGTAGGAAGGTACCAAAGTAATCCCGGCATGGAACACTGGACAGCGGTCAAGAATATCCTGAAGTACCTGAAAAGGACTAAGGATATGTTTCTCGTTTATGGAGGTGACGAAGAACTCATCGTAAAGGGTTACGTTGATGCTAGCTTCGACATAGATCTGGATGACTCTAATTCACAAACCGGATACGTGTATATTTTGAATGGTGGGACAGTTAGCTGGTGCAGTTGCAAGCAAAGCATCATGGCGGGATCTACATGTGAAGCGGAGTACATGGCAGCCTCGGAGGCAGCACAAGAAGCAATCTGGGTGAAGGAGTTCATTACCGACCTAGGAGTTATTCCCAATGCGTCGGGCCCGATGACTCTCTGTTGTGACAACACTGGAGCTATTGCCCTTGCCAAGGAGCCCAGGTTTCACAGGAAGACCAGGCATATCAAGCGTCGCTTCAACTCCATTCATGAAAATGTTCAAAATGGATACATAGATATTTGTAAAGTGCATACAGACCTGAATGTTGCAGATCCGTTGACTAAACCTCTTCCTCGAGCAAAACATGATCAACACCAGAACTCTATGGGTGTTCGATTCATCACAATGTAACTAGATTATTGACTCTAGTGCAAGTGGGAGACTGTTGGAAATATGCCCTAGAGGCAATAATAAAATGGTTATTATTATATTTCCTTGTTCATGATAATTGTCTATTGTTCATGCTATAATTGTGTTATCCGGAAATCGTAATACATGTGTGAATACATAGACCACAACATGTCCCTAGTGAGCCTCTAGTTGACTAGCTCGTTGATCAATAGATGGTTACGGTTTCCTGACCATGGACATTGGATGTCATTGATAACGGGATCACATCATTAGGAGAATGATGTGATGGACAAGACCCAATCCTAAGCATAGCGCAAGATCGTGTAGTTCGTCTGCTAAAGCTTTTCTAATGTCAAGTATCTTTTCCTTAGACCATGAGATTGTGCAACTCCCGGATACTGTAGGAATGCTTTGGGTGTGCCAAACGTCACAATAACTGGGTGGCTATAAAGGTGCACTACGGGTATCTCCGAAAGTGTCTGTTGGGTTGGCACGAATCGAGACTGGGATTTGTCACTCCGTATGACGGAGAGGTATCTCTGGGCCCACTCGGTAATGCATCATCATAATGAGCTCAATGTGTCTAAGCAGTTAGTCACGGGATCATGCATTACGGAACGAGTAAAGTGACTGCCGGTAACGAGATTGAACGAGGTATTGGGATACCGACGATCGAATCTCGGGCAAGTAACACACCGATTGACAAAGGGAATTGTATACGGGGTTGATTGAATCCTCGACATCGTGGTTCATCCGATGAGATCATCGTGGAGCATGTGGGAGCCAACATGGTATCCAGATCCCGTTGTTGGTTATTGGCCAGAGAGATGTCTCGGTCATGTCTACATGACTCCCGAACCCGTAGGGTCTACACACTTAAGGTTCGGTGACGCTAGAGTTGTTATGGGAAATAGTATGCAGTTACCGAATGTTGTTCGGAGTCCCGGATGAGATCCCGGACGTCACGAGGAGTTTGGAATGGTCCGGAGGTGAAGATTTATATATGGGAAGTCATCATACGGTCACCGGAAGTATTCGGGGGTTTGCGGTATTGTACCGGGACCACCGAAGGGGTTCCGGGGGTCCACCGGGAGGGTCCACCTGCCCCGTAGGGCCCTATGGGCTGTATGTGGAAGGGAACCAGCCCCTAAGTGGGCTGGGCCATCCCCCTAGGGCCCATGCGCCTAGGGTTGAGGGGAAACCCTAAAGGGGGCGCCCCCCTTGGCTTGGGGGGCAAGCCCCCTCCCCTTGGCCGCCGCCCCCCCTCTAGATCTCATCTAGAGGGGCGCCCCTTCCCCCTTCACCCTATAAATAGAGGGGAGGAGGGAGGGCAGCAGCACCTCATCCAAGGCGCAGCCCTCCCTCTCTAACACCCCTCCTCCTCCGTTGAGCTTGGCGAAGCCCTGCCGGAGAACTGCAAGCTCCACCACCACGCCGTCGTGCTGCCGGAGTTCTTCCCCAACTTCTCCTTCCCCCTTGCTGGATCAAGAAGGAGGAGACGTCCCCCTGCTAACGTGTGTTGAACGCGGAGGCGCCGTTGTTCGGCGCTTAGATCGGAATCAACCGCGATCTGAATCGCTGCGAGTACGACTCCTTCATCCGCGTTCTTGTAACGCTTCCGTCTCGCGATCTTCAAGGGTATGAAGATGCACTCCTCTCTCTCTATCGTTGCTAGTCTCTCCATAGATTGATCTTGGTGATGCGTAGAATTTTTTTAATTTCTGCAACGATCCCCAACACAAATTTATGGATGCTGCTTTTCTTATTAAAGTTGCTCATGCCAACCGACACGGACCCGGAGAATCGCAGGAAGTTCAAATGTTTGGAAACCCAGCTAAACGGAATGGAATTATCAGCAGACTACGGTGAAATTGGAATATCTCGTCTGAATGCTAAAGAAATCTTGGATGGACTGTCAGTATCAAGTTTGCATCAGTATGGAATTCTCAACCAACTGCATTGAGATCAGGGGATATCTGATCGTGATATGGATAATCAGGTTTGCCTCAGTGTGCACACTTCATAGGAGAAATGATCATGAAGATAAGCTATGTGCAAGATTGACAGTATATGGCAGTACATCTCAAGAATCAGATCTGCAACAGTTCAGTCAGAAAGCAAGTCTTGCCTCGGGAATCATAATTTTCATATATAAGGGTCAGCATACCACAAGGTCTTGGAAGTCACATCGAAAGCAGATTTGATAGGTCACGAGGATTGTAAAAGAGGAGCCAGCTATACACCAAGTTTGTGAAAGGATGAGCTAATAAGTAACTGTATCAAAAAATTGAATTAAAAATATTCACGGATTTTAAAAAAAAAGTTCATGAATTTGGGAAAAAAAGTTCATCAAATTTGAAAAAATACGGCAATTTAAAAAAAGGTTCATTGAATTTGAAAAAAGTTCATCAATTCTGAAAAAATTTCATCAAATTTTAAAAATGTTCTTTGGTTTTGAAAAAATTTCAGCGAATTTGAAAATGTTCATTGATTTTAAAAAAAGGTTCATTGAATTTGAAAAAAAAATCATCAATTTATAGAGAAGTTCATCGAATTTGAAAAAATGTTCATAAATTTTTAAAAATATCATCCAATTTGAAAAAAGTTCTCAAAATTTTAAAAATAAAAATAAAAAAGAAAAAAGAAGAAAGGAATAAAAATGTTGTAACTAACCATAATGGCGTTAGTGGTCTAGTTGACTACTGTAGCTAGCACTGCCCGAGGAGGTCGTGGGTTTGAAACCAACATGTCGCCTCTTCTTTGCAGCTGTTTAAAACAGAAAGGGAAGGGGAAATGGGCTGGCCCAACGCGGTGGGGGCTGGGGGTTGTTGGTCCGTTTGCGTAAACTGAAGAAATGGGCACCTAGGAATTGTCGTTGTTATTATTGAATAGTAGTGTTGCTTCTACATAATAATGAGGGGTTGTAAGATGGTGTCCAAGATTTCATTGCATGGCAGTACGACACGAAGGGCGTCCAGTCGGTCAAGAGTGCATACAAACTCCAAGTCCAGCTTGAGAGGATGAAAACGGACGGAGGTGTGGGAGGGAGCTCACATGTTCCAGGGAATCTGAACGAGGTCAAAGATGATTCATGGAAAAGGATGTGGAAGATGTCGTGCCCCCGTAATATCTAGATGTTTGCTTGGAGACTAAAGCATGACTCTCTTGCTCTGCGGATCAATGTGGCAAGAAAGGGCATCCCCATCGCGGATACGAAGTGTCTATTCTGTGCAAGGGCCGACGAGGATAGGGCACACCTCGTTATCAAGTGTAAAGCAGCAAAGGAGGTGTGGAGGGAGCTTGCTCTCGAGGGGGAACGTCTTTAGTTGGAGAAGATCGGGTCCGTTCATGCAATCGTCGACTTTCTCTGGGGGCTAGATGAGAAAAACCGGCTACATGTCCTCACTTTTTGGTGGCTCTGGTGGTCCAACAGAAACAAGCTCAGGGAAGGAAAGATGCCGTTGTCGGCCAACGATGTGGCTCGGCGTACGAGGTCCAATGTGCTCTAGTATTTGGAGATCTTCCGACAGCCCAATGCCAAACCACAATTGAACAAGTGGCGGCCACCAATGGGAGTAGACTACAAAATCAATATGGACATCTCCTTTATTCCGGGCCAAAACCATGCTGGATGGGGTGTCGCTGTGAGAACGGCTGATGGAACACTTGTGCACGCCCGGGCTGGCAGACAGGAGCATATCACAGACGCTTTCGCCGCGAAGGCAATAGCCATGTCGCATGCTATCAACACTGCGGCAGACCTGGGCATTGTTCGTGTCGAGCTGGAGATGGATTCACAACCGCTGGCTGAAGCATTAGACATGCAAAGGGTTGACTCCTCGGCGTATGCAACTGTCATTGAGGACATGAAGTACCAACTGAAACTCTGGTTTTCCAAATTCACTATTCATGTTTGTAGGCGTAATGCGAATTTTGTAGCTCAGGAACTTGTCAATATTGGCCGTGTGTGTGACCCCAACCATTTTATGGACTGGGAGTCTGATGTACCCGCCCAGGTGGGCGTTTGTGTCTTGGGCGATCTGCCTAAGCTCAGTTAAGTAATAAAGCATTGCTTTGCTCTAAAATAATGAGGGGTTGTATGCTTTAGTAGGGTAGACATCACTGTAAAAATGTCTCTGTCCTTTGGGCCTGCGCATGAGAGATCAAGTACAGAGCAATCACATACATATATGAATAAACTTTTTTAGATGGACATACATAAATAACATGCACCTAAGGTGAAACACATTTTATTTTTTTGGTTTAAAATCGGAACGTACTTGGTAAGATATATGGCCCAACATAAGGTTGCTATCCCCAATTTGTGCAAAAAATATTTGTCAATACCTGACAACCAATTATGAAACGTATTACACACACCACAAGGGTAAAGTTCTGACGCTACTTGAACTACGAACAAACATACATTAAAAAAGGGTGTTTAAGATTCGTCATGTTAGCAAAAGACACAAGTCTTGCCACCTTGCTAATTGTGATGTGTTAGGTTATTTCTAGAGATCACACCACTGTTTTAAAACTAGAGGAATATCTTCACTCAAAAAGATAGTTTGAGCTTCCATAAGTTTTTGTTATCAATAGGGCAATCGCCTCATAAAATGGCTTGACAGAAAATCTGCCGTTTCCATTGATTTTTGTTTAATTTTGTTTCATTTGGTAGCTGAATGGCTCAAATCATGTGAGCAATTCACTCCGTGCTGCAAAGCGAAACCTAATAGATCCCTACAAAAATAAATATCAGGATTTGTCGGATTTCGGGTTCCGGCAGACCCTTAAGGTTCGAACAGTGGGGTGCACGCGGAGATCTCTCCTCTACCGATCTACGTCCAATCACCTCGCGTGATCTAAGCTGGAAACAACGAACAACACAAGGGACGCGAGGTTTATACTGGTTCGGGCCACCGTTGTGGTGTAATACCCTACTCCAGTGTGTGGTGTGATGGATTGCCTCAGGGGCTGATGATGAACAGTACAAGGGAAGAACAGCCTCGCGAGAGGTGTTCTTGAGCTGGTGCGATGAACTGCTTGGATGAGTTCAGTCGCCTCTCTCTCTCTCTCTGCTAGGGCTCTATCAGATCCCTAGATGTCTCTGCTCTTGGGTGTCCCCATTTCTCGATGTCTCTATCGGTCATCCTCTACCCTGTGGTGGCTAGCTCTATTTATAGAGGCCCTGGACCTCTCCCCAAATAATGAGCGGGAAGGGCGCCAACAATTGGCCATTTTGAAGGGGAACATCTAGTACAAGTTATCCTGACCAAAGGTGGCCTTCGGCTGCCAAAAGTACCGGCGATGACGCCGTCTTGGGCTCCACGGTGACCTCCATCCTGCCGCTTTGCTGGTCTTGGTCTCGTTGCACCGGAATGGCAACCTTTGCCCGATGCCTTGGCCTGTGCTTGCCCCCTTTGCACCGAAGGGAAAACAAGGACGCTGCGCAGGCCGGCGCCCGCCTGGCGCCTGCCTAGTCTCGATCGTCATGGCTTGCGTCACGGGCTCCTCGCGAGGTACCCCTGCCTTGATCTCTCCGCCTCCTCGCGAGCCTGCCTGATGAGGCTGCCTCTGAGGAAGCTTTCTGTCATCCGCCTCGCGAGGCTTGGACCCTCGCGAGGGTCTTGAGCTTGAGCTGATGAAGATGGGCCGTGCTGGGCCCCCACTTGAGCCACGCCGCAGGCCGCAGGCAGGCAAGTCTGGGGACCCCCATTCCCAGAACGCCGACAGTAGCCCCCGGGCCCAAGGCGCGCCCGGGCTTGGCCTAGCAGGGAAGCGAAGAGGCAAGCGTGAAGCGCCGTGGGCCCCAATAGCCGGCGGCCTTGGGCACCGCATGGCGATTGATTGGTCGTGGGCGTCTGCGCTTCCCACGACGCTTCGGCACTGTCCATCTGACAAAAGAGGTGCCCGGTCTAGACTTACCTGCTTTGTTCTTGTTCGCCTCGCCCTAAATCCCCTTTCTCGCTCTCCTCCTTCTTGCTCCCGAAATCCTCCAGATCTTTCTCAATCCTCCTCATCCGGCACACCATGGCGCCTCGCAAGTCCCCGACCAAGGCCTGGTACTCGCCGGCTCTGGATTCCCCGAATCTGCCGGAGAAGAACCTCGCCCTCACGCGCCTGATGACGATGGCGCAGGGCAGCAAGGGGGCGACTGCGCTCAAGGCCGGCTCCGACCAGCCTGAAGGCAAGGGGAGCACCTTCTATACGCTCTTTGTGAGCGCCATCGTCGCCGGTCTGGTGCCTCCTTTCTCTGAGTTCTTCTTTGTTGTTCTCCGCCAGTACAACTTGCAGGCTCTACATCTCCACCCCAACTCTGTTCTTCTCCTGGCGATTTTTGCTTACTAGTGCGAGGCTCATGTCAGGGTAAAGCCCTCGGTGGCCCTGTTGCGCCACTATTTTTCCCTCCGGGTTTTTGGTGGACATATCTCCGCATGTGTGAGCTTCATCGCATACTCCAATTCCAATGCTATCTCGAAGCCTGGGAAGAGAATCGAAGGCTTCTGGAGCAAGTGGGTCATGGTGGACGTCGGGCGCCTCCACCCCCGTCTGGTGTTGCCTACGGGGCAGCCTAAGGCTGTCGACGCGTGGTCCCGCGCGGAGCTCGTCGACCCCCGTGCGAAGGCGGCGCTGAAGAGGATGAACGCGGACCTGAGGCAAGCAACTTGGGGGCGGTGAAGCTGACCGGGGCCATGCTCCTGAGGGAGTTCTTGGAGCACCGGGTGGCTCCATCCAGGAGCACTCGCTCCCGTTGTGGAGGCTTGGGGAAGCGGACGCCGCCTTGCGCCTAAGCTCTGAGGCCCTGACCGACGAGAGTCTGGTCGCGGCCCTCCATTCCTTGGTTGGGGGAGACGTGACGAAGCCGGTGGGCGCCCCTGTCCCCCTGTTCCTTCGTGATGACTGGGAGCAGGTGGTGAATGCCATGCCCACCTTCAATGGTGAGGGGCTGGTGCCCGCGGAAGCTCCTAAGGGTCTTGCGGCGCTGGCGATAGTGAACGTGTCCTCCGACAGCTCCAACGAGAGTGAGGGGGAAGAAGAGGCGGAGGAGGAAGAGTCTGACTCTGAGGCGACTGGCGAGGGGTCGAGGGAGTCTTTCCCTCGGTGAAGGTCCTAGGCCCTCCGCTCCATGCCGGACGACGACGAGGCCGGCGCCAGGCGAGGAGGGGAGGACTCCCCCTTTGTCACAAGGAAGGGCAGGTCGGGGCTGGTTCCCCCAGGGTCTGTTCTGGTCCCTAGGCGATTTGAGGCCAGCTCCATCCCTCCTGACATGCCCTCTGCTTCCGAGCCTCCCGAGGCTGACCCCAGCTGCAGGCTCTCAGGCTTCAAGTTTGGCCGGAGGTTGCTTGGGTCCACGAGCGACGACCAGTAAGTGCTCGATTCGTGCTTTGCTTGGTTTCTGCCGCCGATACTTGACATCCATATTCTTTTGTCAGGTCGGCACCTGCGGCGAAGAGGTTGAAAGGGGCTTCTGCGGCCCTGCTTGGGGCGAGTCCACCTGCCGGGGTGGCGCCTTCGTCCGCTGAGGGGAAAGACGGCGAGGCTCGCGCCTCCCTGGTCCGATCGTCTTCGCGAGGCCGACCGGGACGCCTTGGCGAGGAGTCAGCCCCTGTGGCCCCACTGACCCTGGAGTCGACTGTGCTCGATGCTGCAGCCGGGGCAACCAAGGCCCAGGGGGTTCCTTCCTGCCAAACCGTGATCGCGCTGCCGTCCTCTTCGCCCGCTCCGCCGGTTCTCGCTTCTTCTGTTCCCTCTGCCGCCGTCTTAGACCAGGTCGCCAGTGAACTGAGCCAGCTGCGGGAGGATCTTCTGAGCGCGGACCCTCGCCTAGCGGCCGGGCGCCTGGAGCTAGCTTCTGGCTGGGCCCGTTCCGCTGCCTCCGTCTGAACAGCGCTGAGCCAGGCCGTGGAGGCCTCCGATGGGGAGAAGCAGGCTGCCAACCAAGCCAAGGCCACTCGCGACACTGCCCTGGGCGATGCTGCGGCTGCCAAGGCTCGCTGCGAGGCGCTGGAGACCGAGCTGCAAGGCCTGCGCGACGAGCTCGCCAAGGAGGTCCACGGCCGCCAGGAGAAAGAGAAGGAGATGAAGGCTCGGGAGGCTGCCGTCAAGGACCGGGACGCCAAGCTTGATGACCGCCACGGCAAATTGGAGACGCTGGAGCGGTCGCTGAAGGCGGAGAGGATCGAGCTAGACGCCAAGGCGAAGGTCCTGGCGGAGGATCGGGTGGCCTTCGCGAAGATGGAGGAGAAGGCTCGTGCCGCGCTGAAGACGCTTTACGAGAGCGGATTGGAGGAGCCGTTGGCCGGTGCGGAGGACGGCCCCGCCAAGCTGCTTCCCTTCCTGGTTCATGCGCTTGAAGATGTCATAGATGGCCTTGGCCCCACGGCCGAGGCCGAGGCACGTGCCCTGTCTTCTGCGACGCTGACGCATGTCCTCAGCCACGTCTACCTGTGCGACCCCGACGTCGACTTCGACAGCCTACTGGAACCCGTGAGCGGCGACCTTGTCGCCGCTGCCGCTGAGGCCGTGAAAGGCCGAGCCGAAGCTTTGCTGGGGAGGTTTCGCGCCTTCAGCGTCTTGCCCGGGCGCGGTGCCGCCAGCTCCGCGGCCCCGGGAGGCGGAGTCGTCCAGCGTGACTCCACCACAGGTGGCAGCGCCACTGGAGAGTGATCCCTTCGCGGCTTCTGTCCTGTTTTTATTCCTGCAACACGCACCATGCCTCGCGGAGGCATTTAAACTTGTTGTTTGGCATCATGAAACGATCTATGGCTTGTAATATTTGCTTTGAATTTCCTGGAATTTGCATATTTCTCCCCTACTTGCTCGCGCTCTACGTCGGTAGGGCCCGGCCCCGCGCATACCTCACCCAGCGTTAGCCCCGACCGGAAACCAGGACGGGACTAAGGAGCGAGGGGCTACGTGGCAAGTTAGGCTCCTGAGTCGCGATGCTCAGGAGTCCCCCCTGACACGCAAGCAACAAGTAGGAAAGGGGGGAAACGAGGAGTGGATTAGTCATTCTGCGTCGGCAGGGCCCGGCCCTGCGCATACCTCACCCAGCGTTAGCCCTGACCGGAAACTAGGATGGGACTAAGGAGTGAGGGGCTATGGGGCAAGTTAGGCTCCTGAGTCGCGATGCTCAGGAGTCCCCCTTGACGTTCAAACGGGTTTCCATACCTTGGCTACGCTCGGGGAGGGGCGCATGACGACCAGGTCCGAGGGACCTGGCTGGGTGGCGTGCGCTCGGGCGAGGCCCGGGCATAGCCCCCGTGTCCAGCCCCCTCACGCGGAGCTCCCGAGGGGAGGCGTTGCGATGGTGCCGGACACTGAGCTCCGGGCTCCCTGAGGTTGGTACGGCCGTAGGCCGCCCTCAGTTGTTTATCACCAGCGCGGAGCATGGCGCTTCCGTATGTGTACAGGCATAGCCGCTCCTCGGCAGTGTCGTCAGCCAGTGCGGAGCATGGTGCTTCCACTGGTACGTGGGAGGGGCCTCCCCTCCGGGAGGATCCCCCGGGGCGTGTACAGCCCCGCCCTGACACGTGGCCGGCACGGTAGGGCTAGGAGAGGTGTATCTGGGCACTCGTGAGCCAGCGCGGGACTCACGAGGCCCTACCTCGAGGCGGGTTGCACCTGGCTCTGGGCCTTTATCAATGGTGTGTTCCTGGAGGGTGGTTAGAATGCTAATGCTCTACGTCCTCAGGTCCCGACCCTCGAGCTAGCTCAGCCGCCGCTGGTATGACAGGTCGTGATGCCGTGGGTCAAGGCCATGGGGTGAGGGCTGAAGAGCCAGTAGGAGCCCATGAGTCGCGATGCTCAGGTACCCCCCCCCTTTTAACGTGCAAGCGCTTTGCATGAAAGCGGAGAAGTCCGCGATAAGCAGCAGGTGACAATTAAGCGCGAAAGAGCAAATTCATTTTAAGTAGACGCGGAGAAGAAAACGTCGCTGGGCCAGGCCCGAGCAGCTCGGGGATGATACAGCCCGAGGGGCGCCCCCAACAAGGTAAGTAAAGGGCATAAGCAAAATGGATACATGCCACAGGGACGGACCCACGCGACCTGGGAATGATGCGGCCCTGTGGGCGCTCCCAGCTAAAAACGGAACTTAGAAAGATGTCACCTGGTGCCGTTGAAGATGAAGTGATGCTGAAGAAGTGGGCGATGCGCGATGATGACGTCGACCCTCACGAGCCCCCAGGCCCAGGAGTCTCGGGAGGCTCCGGGGGCGCAGGTGGGTTTCCGAGGGCCATCTCCATCTCCGCCAGGCCCGCACGATGCCCGACCTCCTGGGCCTCCAGAATGCTCCTCAGCAGGCGCTGATGAGCGGCGACCGTGTTTGGCAGGCCGGAAGGCATGCGAACATAGTTGTGAGGTGGACCCTCACAGCGCCCCACGCGCGAAGGCCAGAGGCGCTCCTGAGACGCGGCTCGGTTGAGCCCTGGCACGTCGATGCAGACGCGCAGCCCACCATCCTCGCCTGGATGTGGGGCCACGGTGGGCAAGCGGCGGCTGTCGCGCATGACTCTCGACTCCTGTAGCTCATGGGTGTTTCTTGCGATGAACTCCTGAGGGTTTGGTCTTCCTTGCCTTGTACTTTCCTGAGGGAAAAGTGCCTGGAAGCACCCCTTCAAGTGGTGCCCGAGCGCCTCCCTCGCGACCTTGGCAAAGTCGGTGGATCTCCAAGAAAGAGCCTCCGAGCCCTGCCTGAGGAGGGTGCCGGACGCGCCTTCCTATGCGAGAGAGGGTGATGCTCCCTGATTGGGCTCGCAGACCTGATGCCAACAACTTGCGGAGGCGCAGCTCCTTGGTGGGCCATGCGAAACCTCTCTCATAAGGGTCGCTCGGGAAGTGTTTGCGTCTCGCGGTCCGGTCTTGATGCGCGCTGGAACCGGGCTCAAAGTGAACACACTCGTCCTTTCACAAAGTAGTGATGACTCGACTGCTGTCCTGCACTTGAGGAATGTACCATGGTGCACTGCATGAACTTGGCCAGCCTGTACCCGAGGATGCATTGTTGGAGCGATTGGCACGCGAATCATGACCCGTGCGGTAGTGTGCGCTACCGAGATGAGAAGGCGAACCTACCGTAGGAAAGTAACATCAGTGACTCGGAAAGGCTGTTGGCTGAAGCTGATCGTACAGCACTTGAGATTGTCGAACGTTCGACGGACAGGACGTTGAGTCCTGCTCCCGCCGTCAATGAGGGTCCTGGTGACCTGCACGTTGCTGATGACTGGGGAGCAAAGCATCGGGAGGACTCCGGCCGTTGCCGCGCACTTGAGCTGATCCGCTGAGCTGAACGTGATAGCGCACGCAGACCACCTGAGAGGGCGCATGGCCTCAAGCTTGGGGAGGACTGCATTCACCTCGCAAGAAAACTGCTTGAAGATGCGCTGTGAGGCTGGGGCCTGCGCTCCACCCAAGATGCAAGCGATTGCGCGCGGCTCCTGGAAGCCCCCAGCTCCCTCGTCTTGATGTTGGTCTTCGTTCCTCCTTGGCGGTGGCGGCAGAGGAGGAATGCCTGCGTTGCCGTGCGGGCGATCCTCACGAGGCTGATCTCTCCAGCCTCCCTCGCGAGGTTGGTCCTGCCAGCGATCCTCGCGAGGTCGTTCACGCCACCCTTGGCGAGGGCCACGGTCTTCCCATCGTCCGCCACCTCTTCCTGCTCCTCGGCCATAGCCCCTGTCATTGCGCTCGGGGCGTCGGCCGACACGTCCATCTCTCACGGCCCTGAGCTCTTGACATTCGTTGGTGTTGTGGGTGTGGAGGTCGTGGTACACGCAGTACCGGCTGCCCTTGGATGACTCAGGCTGATCCCTGCCTCGCTTGGTGTCCGGTTTCGCTGCAAGCACAGCAGCCCCCTTGCGCTTCACGTCCTTGGCCTTGGGCTTATTCTCTTCTGGGTCGGCAGCCGGGAGTTCGAGGAGGGAAAGGCGCCCTTCCTCAGCCCTGGCGCACTTGGTTTCCAAGTTGAACAGCTCCAGGGATGTGCACAGGTCTTCATGGATTGCTAGCTCCTCCTTCATCTTGATGTCGCGTACGCCATTGGAGAAGGCCGAGATGATGGCTTCTTCAGTCACCTTGGGGATCTTGAGGCGGGCGTTGTTGAAGCGCTGGATGTATTTCTGCAGGGTTTCCCCTTGCTGCTGCTTGATGCGACGCAAATCGCTCACGGCCGGGGGCCGGTCGCAAGTGCCCTGGAAGTTGGCGATGAAGCGAGTGCGCATCTCGCCCCAGGAGGAGATCGTGCCAGGAGCCAGGTTCAGGAGCCAGGTGCGGGCCCCGTCCTTGAGCGCCATGGGAAACCAGTTCACCATGACCCTTTCGTCTCCGTTGGCGGCTTCGATGCATAGCTCATAGAGCTGTAGGAACTCCGCGGGGTCCGCCGTGCCATCGTAGCGAGGGGGCAGGTCAGGCTTGAACTTTCCTGGCCATGCGACGCCGCGTAGCTCGGGGGTGAGGGCATGGCGCCTGCTGTGGCCACCGATGCCTTTTGCTGGTGTTGGGCTTGTTCCTGGGGATTACTGCGCGCCGCTGCTTGGAGCAGCGCGGGGTCTTGGCGTGGAGGTGCAGGGACGCGATCTTGGCGCGCCGGCGCTGGGAGCGCGCGAGCACCTTCTTGGGGATGAGGGATCTCTTGGCAGCTCCTTTCTTACTGCGCAGGCGCCGGACACGGAGGGTCTCGCCCTGGGGCTGCGTGCCTTGGAGCCAGGACGCCTTCTTAGGGAGGAGGTGGCGGAGGCACCTCCTGATCCTCGCCTCCTGCGCGGAATGGTGGGCGAGGCAGCGAGAGGGACGACAAGGGGGAGCCCCCTGCGGCGCTGACGAGCTCGGTGATGCGGGCGAGCCAGTCCTCGTAGAGGTCGTCGACGGGGCGGTAGTGCAAGAGCTCTCTTGCCAAGAGCAGCGCGGCGTGCGCGTCCGTGGGGGCGCGATGGGCGTGGGACGACGGAGCGGCTGGAGTTAGCGACGGTGTGGCGGTGCGGCCCTCCCGCCGTACCGAAGGATGATGGGACGAGGCCTACTACTCGTTCCCCGCCGGGCCGGTGGCGGCGTTGGCGGCAGGCGACGGGGAACGACGAGGGCGTCCGCCGACGGGCGCCGTCTGGGCGACGCGGGTGGGAGAGCAGCTCGGCGCTCGGCGCGAACCCGACGAGCGTCAGCCATGGACACGACGGAAGATCACATGCGAACAGCGGAAGAGAGATTCCGGCGCACCCCTACCTGGCGCGCCAAATGTAGGATTTCGGGTCCGGCAAACCCTTGAGGTTCGAACACTGGGGTGTGCGCAGAGATCTCTCCCCTACCGATCTACGTCCAATCTCCTCGCGTGATCTAAGCTGGAAACAACGAACAACACAAGGGACACGAGGTTTATACTGGTTCGGGCCACCGTTGTGGTGTAATACTCTACTCCAGTGTGTGGTGTGATGGATTGCCTCAGGGGCTGATGATGAACAGTACAAGGGAAGAACAGCCTCACGAGAGGTGTTCTTGAGCTGGTGCGATGAACTGCTTGGATGAGTTCAGTCGCCTCTCTCTCTGCTAGGGCTCTATCAGATCCCTAGATGTCTCTGCTCTTGGGTGTCCCCATCTCTCGATGTCTCTATCGGTCATCCTCTACCCTGTGGTGGCTAGCTCTATTTATAGAGGCCCTGGGCCTCTCCCCAAATAATGAGCGGGAAGGGCGCCAACAATTGGCCATTTAAAAGGGGAACATCCAGTACAAATTATCCTGACCAAAGGTGGTCTTCGGCTGCCAAAAGTACTGGTGATGACGCCGTCTTGGACTCCACGGTGACCTCCGTCCTGCCGCTCTGCTGGTCTTAGTCTCGTTGCACCGGAATGGCAACCTTTACCCGATGCCTTGGCCCGTGCTTGTCCCCTTGGCATCAAAGGGGAAATAAGGACGCTGCGCAGGCCTGGCGCCCGCCTGGTCTCGATCGTCATGGCTTGCGTCACGGACTCCTCGCGAGGTACTCCTGTCTTGATATCTCCGCCTCCTCGTGAGCCTGCCTGATGAGGCTGCCTCTGAAAAAGCTTTCTGTCGTCCGCCCCGCGAGGCTTAGCCCCTCATGAGGATCTTAAGCTTGAGCTGATGAAGATGGGCCGCGCTGGGCCCCCACTTGAGTCACGCCGCAGGCCGCAGATAGGCAAGTCTAGGGACCCCGTTCCCAGAACGCCGACAGAATCTACTTTCCTTTTTTCGGGGACCTAGCCTTTCTTTCATTAAGACCAGTTGATTTATAACTTACGATCATGATTAAGGAAGAGAAATTACCCTTCCATAGATTTGTCTAAATACAAATGTATCAACTCACATTTTAGTATTAGATACATCCATATCTAGACAAATCTAAAATAAGAATTTTAAAACAGAGGAAGTAGTAACAATCACTTCTGTGCGGTCCATCATGCATGTTTGTTTGAGACTTGTGCATCAGAGCTTCTAGAGCCGGGCTGCTCAAGCTGACTATACGGACCATCCGGACAGTCCCGGTCACAAAACCGTGACCCGGGGCCGACCTCCTCAAACCAGCCGCAGTCATCTCGGTTGACCAGCATGTCTCAAACCCAGGCCAAATCTGGGACGAATTTAGGAAGATCCGTACATGCCTAGCCGTGCCAGGCACGTCGGCCTAGACTACCCTGGCCCATCTAGACCTCACATATATCCCCATTTGGATGAACCCTAGATGACAGTCAAACGCTCACTCCACTCCACTTTTCTCTATCTCCTCCTCTCCCCATCCCCTTCCCTTTCGATTCACGTCGAGCGATGACAACAGCGTGTCCAGCGGCGGATCCGACGCCGATGACGACCGGGAGTCGCTGCTGTGCGAGGCGGGCGACCTGGAGGAGCTCGTCGTCCACATTGCTCTACGCCGCTCGTGGCATGACCGGGGTGGAAGCGGAAGCTTTGGCTCCACACCGTCCCCTGTCACCCGGCGACACAGTGCGGACGATGGTGTCGATACGTCACATCCACACAGCTCCAGGCGCTTTGAGCCCCTGCCGGTCTGCACCCCCTTGTCCCTCTCTGTCTGCTCCAGATGGTGTCCCCGACTGCTGTTGGGTCCTCATGCCTGCGCCGGCGTCGACACGACCATGGATGCCCGAATTTGAGGCACGGGCCGCACGCCGGGAGAGGCAGCAGGCGGGGGAGAGGGTGGAGGTGCGGAAAGCGCAGGGCCCCCGCACGCGCCGGTGGGTCCAGAGGACCAGCTCCTCGCGAAGGCCCTCCGTCGCTCCCTCACCAAGGCGGAGATCGATGTGCGGCGACTCCGTCGCAAAAACGCCAAAGCCCACCGGCTCACCATCGAGCAGTCGGGGCACGAGACGACGAAGGAAGCGGTGGCCAAAGTGAAGGCCGCCCGGCTGACGAAGGTGTAGGCGTGCGCGGTCCCGAGGATGGCCAGCGTCATCTCCTCCTCCGGCGACTCCGACCTCTCAGATGGCTCTAGCTTCAACAATGACGCCCCTCTCATCGTCGACGCCTACACAGAGGGGTACAGCCGCACCGGCACCGCATGGGGAAGTGGTTACTAGTATGTGAATTATGTCCGTTTGTTGCTAAAGTGTGTTGGTCTACGTAGTTGCTAGTTTTAGAGCATCTACGTTACATGGCTTTTGAAGGGCATGATATGAGAGGGAAGGTTGCGGAGGCAACAAAATAAGAGATGATCGATCACTATCTGCAGACGCACCTGGAGGGGTTTGTGAACGTTTGAGATGCGGGATTAACTTGTTGAAGGCATTGCTCGGGTATGCTTGGACTGATTCTTCAAGATGAAAATGGTGCTTAAGTATCGCTCCCGTCTTGAAGGCATTGTTGTTGAAGAATCTCATTGTCCATGTAATGTTATGAGATGGTTGATACAGATATGGTCTTTGCTGTAGTTTGCCGATAGCATATCTAATCGCTTGGGGTTTTTCTTTTCCTTTTTCCCGGCCTTCGCATAGCTCTGGTCTTACATGACTTTGCTGGTTGCCGGCGTATTTTCATATGTATGTGTGAGTTGGTGCTGGGTATGTGCATCCTAACTATGCAAAGACCGAGTATGTGCTCATTGTGTTATATATCTTCTTGATGATGCATTTTAAACTAATAAATTCCATCCTTCGTCGAATTTTTTTTCTCTTTCCAAAATATTATGTTGCCAAAATGTCAACTCTAGCTATGTGTACGGACCATCAGTTCTATACTGCTCCCACCCTCTTTTGCTGCATCTGCACTCACTCTGCATCACCACCAAAAACTTTGATGTCTTGAACAGCATCGCACGCGCGCGCTCACTACATGTGTAGTACGTACATCTCACCAGAATACAATAACGGCCGCTTCGGAATATTCTTCCTTAAACAAGTCCGGTCAAATCGGATGGCTATGGCTTCCATCCATCATCCACCTCCCAAGCTGACCTCCTCAAGTATGCTTCTGCTTCAGTTAACCCATGCTTCGGTACACCCTGCTGCTGAGACTTGGAAGAATTGGTCTGTACTCCTACAGCTGCAGGTCAGGTGCCCAAGATTGAGCCCAAAGTTAACTTGCCGGAGCTGCCTCCTCCTCTTCCCTCGTGTGAGCTTTGCTTCCGGCCCCCGTAATCCCCATCGCCGCAGTCTTCTCCCACGGCACTCAACGCATCTCATGGCATGGCGCCCCGGCCTTACATAGCCGCTCGCCCCCGGGCTCCCGCCATCCCATGCCAGAAACGCGAGACGTGTCCATGGAGCCGTCGTTTGGGTCCAGCTCGGCGGGCACCGAGGAGGCGTCGACGCGGCGCGTCGCCAACCGCATCATCCGCGCGCTGCAGCACCACCTCCTGCTGCTGCACCGCGCCGGCGCCGACTTCTTCGTGCTGGGCGCCACGGGCAACGTGTACACGGTGACCCTGGCGACCACGCCGGCGTGCACGTGCCCCGACCCCGGCGCGCCCTGCAAGCACATCCTCTTCGTGCTGCTCCGCGTCCTCGGCCTGTCCCTCGACGAGGCCTGCGTGTGGAGGCAATCGCTGCGGCCGTGCCAGGTCGCGCGGCTCGTCGCCGCGCCGACTTACCCGGAGGTGCTCGCCGGCCCTCGCGCCCGGGCGAGGTTCCACCAGCTGTGGTCGGCTCACGCGGCGGCCGCGGCCGCCAAGGCCGCCGACCAGCGCCGGCAGGAGTCCGCCGCGCCGCCGTCGGGGCGCCTCGACGGCGCCGCCTGCCCGGTGTGCCTCGAGGAGATGGCGCCTCCGGCGGCAGAGGCACAAGGCGGCGCGGCGGCGCCGCTGCTGACGTGCGGCACGTGCCGGAACTCGGTGCACGCCGAGTGCTTCGCGCGGTGGAAGCGCAGCCGCGCGAGGCGGGCGGCGACGTGCGTCGTGTGCCGCGCGAGGTGGCGGAAGCCGAGCCGGGACCGGGAGCAGGACCAGCAGCAGTACCTGAACCTGTCGGCGTACATGAACGAGGGGAACGACGTGGCGGACATGCAGGTCGAGGACGGAGCTCCCTGTGGCGGATAGAGGAACTTGCTACGGCAGTTCATAGATACTGTATGAAATCTAAGAAGCTGTACAGAGGGAGTAGCTTCCCGATTCATTCGGTCTCGTGACAATTCTTTCTTATTTTTCTTAGGATCTGACTTCAAGTGACTTGTTACATGCATGTACAGAATTTCTATGTCAATAAAAATCACTGTGTTATGAAGAAATTATCGATGATGGCAGTGTGTGCTGTTATTGGGGCAATGCAAATCCGAGACATTGGGACCAAAAAAGTCCTTGAATTTTCCGTATTTGTGCGGGGTTTGCATGTCAAACTTATGACCGAAAAGGTCATTAATTTTCTAATTGTGAGCTGTCTTCAAGATGACAGAGCAGGATGATTCATTCAGTTAAGGCTGTCGTTACTTGTGAGTCTCATTCTCTCTGTTTCTGAAGACGTGCAAGCAATCTGACACTGAGATTGCCCATTTGTACCATCTGTTAACTACTCACAGATATGCCCTCTGTATATCTTTTTCTTTCAAAAAGAGGTTCGCCCAGTCTGTGCATCAGAATGATGCATACGGTGATGATTATTAATAAGCAAAAGATCCAACATAAGTTTCCATGTCTCGAACAAAGAACAAAAAAAGGCTCACGAAGAGCTAAACAGTAAAAGAAAAGCCACAACCGCCTGGTATAAAAAGATAGGAACACTAAATGCCTATCCTATTACATGACCGTCATCCAAACCAGTTGAAAATATCCCGTGCTACCATCGCCCATCGGGTAGCTCTAGTAACCAATCGCTTCCTGGCCTCTGTCGGAGTGAGTAGCGACCACATACAGATCAACGCAGTGGCTCTGAAGATAACCTGCAAAAAATTAATATTTGTTGTTCTGTTAAAAACCAAATCATTTCTGCAATTCCACACTGCCCATAATAAAGCACACACTCCTACACGGATATGTCTCGCTGTATCGGAATCTATCCCATCAAGCCACGTCCCAAATAACGTGTTGATAGAATTCGAAGGAGTAATGTTAAAAGCTATGTGAACCGACCGCCACATAATTTTTGCCAGAGGACAATCAAGAAAGGGGTGTTTGATTGATTCATGTTGGTCGCAAAAGCTACATCTTGTAGATCCTGTTCAATTACGTTTTGTCAAATTATCCTTAGTTAAAATAACTTGTTTATGCACAAACCACATAAACACTTTGATTTTCAAAGGTACTTTAACTTTCCAAATATGTTTCGTTCTAGGAATCACGCTAGAGTTAATAACATCCAAGTCCATGGATTTAACTGAAAACTCTTCATTCTTAGTTAGTTTCCAGTACAACTGATCGGGCTGTTGAGACAACTGAATATCCATCAATCTTCTCACAAGATTGAGCCAGGCTTCCCAACGGTTTTCCACTAGCGTCCTCCGAAATTGAATATTGAGGGGAGTGGACTGCAGTACTGTTGCAATGTAAGCGTCTCTATGCTGAACAATGCTATACAAAGAAGGATATTCGAGTGCGAGGGGCGTCTCCCCTAGCCATGTATCCTCCCAGAACCTCGTAGCGGTACCGTTTCCAACTATAAACCTTGTCCTATTGAAAAAGAGTGGTTTAACTCTCATCAATCCTTTCCAAAAAGGTGAATCAGTCGGCCTCACTGTCACCTGGGATAAGGTTCTAGAGTGAAGGTACTTGTTACGCGGGATCTGAGCCCATGTGGCCTCCGTCTCGATAGAAAGCTTAAATAGCCACTTGCCAAGTAGACATCTGTTCTTCACCTCCAGATTCTCAATGCCTAGACCCCCTTGGTCTTTCGGCCTACAAATGATATCCCATTTAGCAAGTCTGCATTTTCGCTTAAATTCATCACTCTGCCAAAAAAAGCGTGATCGATAAAAGTCTAGCCTCTTCCGGACTCCAACCGGTACCTCGAAAAAGGAGAGAAGAAACATGGGCATACTCATGAGGACCGAATTAATGAGAATTAATCGGCCTCCGTATGACATCAGCTTGCCTTTCCAGCAGCTCAGTTTCTTCTCAAAACGGTCCTCAATGCACTTCCATTCTCTGTTGGTCAGCTTACGATGGTGAATTGGTATACCTAAATACGTGAAAGGTAAAGCCCCCTATTCACACCCGAACAATTGTTTGTACGCGTCTTGGTCATCATTAGCTCTTCCGAAACAGAACAATTCGCTCTTGTGGAAGTTAATCTTTAACCCGGTCAATTGTTCGAATAAGCATAACACGAGCTTCATGTTTCGCACTTTTGCCAAGTCATGCTCCATGAATATGGTAGTATCATCAGCGTACTTTAGAATGGATACACCACCATCAACTAAGTGCGGGACGAGGCCACCAACCTGACATGCATCCTTAGCCCTTCCTATAAGAATTGTCAACATATCGACCACTATGTCGAACAGAATAGGTGACATCGGGTCTCCTTGCCTCAGCCATTTGTGTGTTTGGAAGTAGTGACCTATGTCATCATTCACTTTAATCCCAACACTCCCTTTTGCGTAAAAGAGTCTACCTGGTGTCTCCGCGCCTCATCAAAACCTTTCATACGCAATGCCTGTTGAAGGAAGGGCCATTTGACCTTATTGTACGCTTTCTCAAAGTACACTTTGAAAACAACTCCGTCTAGTTTTTTTGTGTGGATTTCATGGAGCGTTTCATGTAGGACGACGACCCCTTCTAGGATGCTTCTGTCCGGAATGAAAGCGGGTTGGGACGGTTGCACCACAGAGTGCGCAATTTGCGTAAGAGTATTAGTCCTGACCTTGGTGAAAATTTTGAACCTTACATTAAGAAGACATATAGGCCTGAACTTCTCAATACGAACGGCCTTTGTTTTTTTAGGAAGTAGAGTTATCGTTTCAAAATTTAGTTGAAACAACTGAAGCTATCCAGAGAATAAATCATGGAACATCGGGAGCAAATCCCCTTTGATAATATGCCAACACTTTTTATAAAACTCCGCTGGAAAACCATCCGGCCCTGGAGCCTTATTGTTCTTCATTTGTGAAATGACCTCAAACACCTCTTTCTCCATAAATGGGGCAGTCAAAATCTCATTCTCGTCTATCGCAAGTTGAGGGACATCCTCAACCCTGGACTCATCTAAGGATATATATGACGTTATCCTCTGGATGCCCTCTGTATATTGCCTGATGAATTCGTAGTAGCTATGATGGCTGGATACATTCAGTGATTACAGGCACAGATGTGCCGAATTGGGGAAAAGCAAGAAGAAGACATGGTTGAGAGCCTAGATGGAAGGGGAAAGTTGGTAGCAGCCGTTCGCCTGATCGAATCCTCGATGCCCCTGCCTCCGATGTGTCTTGGGATGTGTTTGGTTCCAGGAACCAACGAGAATGTAACGGGATGGACCCGTTCCTGGGCCACATTCTAACATTTGGCTCGCAACTGGGATGGAACCTACTCATCCTCACCCACTGAATATTCCGCCAAGATCCGGAACAGAGCGGTCTCTCCAAATTGAGCAGACAACACGGAACCGTCTCTCAGCACTCGTCCCTTTCTCCCGCACAAGGCCCCTCAGTCTGCTCCCTCCCAAGATCCGCGCCACTGGACGCTCCTCTCCCTCATCTCCTCCTGAATCGGTGGGTAGGGAGTGGGTGCACGGGGCTAAAGGGCGACAGGCCAGTATGCAACACTCAGGTTCCATTTCATTCCACTCCATTATTATACCAAACACAAAGATGAAACCATTCCAATCCTATGAAATGGAACCATGACATTTCATGACACATGTGACCTTAGTTGTTGGGCCTCCTGCATCACTTGCTTCTCGTGTGGGCTTCACTTTGGTTGAGTTGTGTGTTACCTTGGTCCTGGTAGTGGATGAATAATGATGTTGCAACACTGCTAAGAGCATCTATAGAAGGGCTATTCTGGCCACCTAAACATATGGGGACGTGGACGGGCACGTACAAGGACAGTGATCGGTCGTCCCTCAAATGTCCCCCTCAAATGTGTTCTTTCACAATGAGGTACCTCATAGCAAATTCTCATATCCATACAATTACATGCATCGTCCAAAAGTCTATAAAACCTAGTCTAAACCTTCGCCACCGTATGTGCTCCAAGTCCTTTGTTGTTCCCCTCTGTGTCCACGTCCGGCGGTCGTGAGCCCTTGGAAGTGAAGGTGCGGTCGACGACAAGGAAGAGTAGCACATTGGACACGGGACCTGGCCCACATGGGACATGAGGCGTCATCGTCTCCCATACCCAACTCTTCCTCGTCGGAGGCCATGGCCTGGACGTCACCAGTCGAGATGAGGTCAATGATAGATGTGGACGGACCGGCCTCGTCCAAGGCGGTGTGCGACTTCGCGACCTCGGCCTCGCACGGAGGGCACGCCTCGCGTCCACAACCCGCGTCCACAGCGGACGGGACGTGAGGCGTGTCGTTGACCTCTGACTCGAAGCTCGACGCCACATGGCGCCACTGAAGATGTTGCAAGCGGTGGTTACTGCGTCCATCGAGGCTGCGGTCACGTGTCTCGAGCCACCCGCTCTGGCGGATCCAAGCGCCATTTGCGCGGACACAATGGATTCCTGCCACATTGAGTACGCCCACGGTCGGGCACACTCCTCCCGGAAGCGGCGGAGATCCATGTAGTGTGGGACATATGTTTTTTAATGTAAGTTTGCTTGTGCAGTGTAGAACATATGTTTTTGAGTGTAAGCTTGCTTGAGCAGTGTGGGACATATGTTTTTTAATGTAAGTTTGCTTTTGCAGTGTGGGACATAGATCAAACAGCTTCAAACCTTTACCCCTACGTAGTGCGTTTCATATGTTTGGCAATAGGTTGCGGGGTACTAAAAACAATTTTCTGTACATATTTTTGTGGGGGTGGCAACCTTATGTAGGCTTTGTGTCTTATTGGGCTGATGTGGTTTTCGACAAAAAAAGTGTTACATCTCCTGCACATGTTATTCATGCATGTGTGTGATGGCTCTTTACTTGTTCTTCTAAAACCGAAAGACAAAGACTTTTTTATAATGGAGTCTACCTAGCTGGAACATATTGCCCAGAAGGTTTAGGTTTTTACTATTGATGCAAAATAATATTTTCTTTTTAGTTGTGTTGGACGTGTTGATTGTGTGGATAATGCTATTCACAGGCCCAATATTCGCAGGGTGCAGTTGTATCACCTCGATATATCCATTGAACGAAAATGTACTTCTCCAAAAAGGAAAAGAATAACAGAGAGTTCATGGAGATGATTGGACTTAATCCTTCTTCACTTCCATTTTCTGAAGTTAAACACAAGGCAAACAATTAAACACAATAGGGTTAGGCCCTGGCCACATTTTTCAGCATAGAAACTCAGATTTATTAATGACCAAACACGCAAGCAGTTAATCATAGTTGATTTCATTGCACTTCTTTTAGGATGACAAGATGTCTAGTCAGGTTGTGAACACTCAGGTTGAAATATCTAAAAAGACTTATATTTATAAATGAATGGAGTACTTAATTAATTAAGCAAGCTGTTAATCACGTCGAATCATTTTAGAAGTGCTCGTGGGCAAGGACGATCAACAGGCTGTCTGCGACATGGCCGAGCACCGCTTGCCAACATGGATAACAACCACCATGCGTTCGAGATATGGGCGACCTAGCGTTTAGCAAGATGGATGACGACCATACTCTGCAGGATGTCCACACGCTGACGGTTGCCAAAATGTTCACAGGTAAAGACAATACGACACAACATTGCACTAGTAGAAAAAGGGGCTTTCGTTCGGGCCTGGCCAACCCATTAGTCCCGGTTCTTCCACGAACCGGGACCAATTGATGCATCTGTCCCGGTTCGTGAGCCCAGGGGGCCGGCCGGGGCCTCGTGGGCATTGGTCCCGGTTCGTATGGACCCATTTGTCTCGGTTCTAGGCACGAACCGGGACCAATGGGCCTCGCTCCTGGCCCACAAACATTGGTCCCGGTTCTTGGCTCGAACCGGGACAGAAGGCTGGGATTTAGTCCCGGTTCCAGCCACAAACCGGGACAAATGAGTTGCCTATATATACCCCATCGCCGGTGAGCAGAGCACTCCACAGTGCTCTGTTTTTTGCTGGCCGGCGCGGAAGGGCATTTGGGTGCTCTAGCTCACCTCTTATGCATGTGAGGTGTTCGATGAAATGCCCGAGCCACACTAGTTAAGATTTCTCCTCTCGAAGCTCGACCTCCGAGCTCCATTTTTTCTGAGATTAGTCTAGGTTTAGCGGTCCGTCACGCCCTGTCCTCGTCTTCACCGCCGCCGATCGCCCGCGCCGATCTCGTCGTCCGCACCACCGCTGTGAGCCTCTTGTTCTTATCTTCTTTCTGAAAGAAAAAAAATCTTACTTTAGATAGATACTTGTCTAATTTTCTTACTTTTGACACACATAATTATATATAATGCATGCAGATGAACCGGCAATGGATGTATGATGACAGACACACCTCCGAGTACATTAAGGGCGTGCGTAAATTTCTCGAAGTGGTTGAGGAAAATAAGCAGAATGGTTTTATGTGTTGTCCATGCCCTGATTGTGGGAATACGAGGTCTTACTCTGACAAGAAAATCCTTCACACCCACCTTCTTTATAAGGATTTCCTGCCACACTATATTGTTTGGACGAAGCACAGAGAAATAGGGGTTATGATGGAAGATAGCGAAGAAGAAGAGGACGATGACAACTATGTGCCCCCTGAATACAGTGATGCTGCAACGGGGGAAGCTGAAGATCAAGAGGAAGCTGAAGATGAAGAGGAACCAGATGATGTGCCCGATGATGATCTCCGCCGGGTCATTGTTGATGCAAGGGAAAAGTGCGAAAGTGAAAAGGAGAAGCTGAAGTTCGATCGTATGTTAGAGGATCACAAAAAAAGGTTGTACCCAATTGCGAAGATGGCAACACAAAGCTCGGTACCGTACTGGAATTGCTGTAGTGGAAGGCAGAGAATGCTGTGCCTGACAAAGGATTTGGGAAGCTACTGAAAATATTGAAGAAGAAGAAGCTTCCAAAGGATAACGAATTGCCCGACAGTACGTACACAGCAAAGAAGGTCGTATGCCCTCTAGGATTGGAGGCGGAGAAGATACATGCATGCCCTAATGAATGCATCCTCTACCGCGGTGCGTGCAAGGATTTGAACGGTATAAGATCAGACGAGATGACCCTAGTGATGTTGAGGGCGAGCCCCGCAGGAAGAGGGTTCCTGCGAAGGTGATGTGGTATGCTCCTATAATACCATGGTTGGAACGACTGTTCAGAAACAAAGAGCATACCAAGTTGATGCGATGGCACAGTGAGGACTGTAAGAAAGACGGGAAGTTGAGAGCACCCGCTGACGGGTCGCAGTGGAGAAAAATCAAGAGAAAGTACTGGGCTCAGTTTGTAGGTGACCCAAGGAACATATGGTTTGGTTTAAGCGCGGATGACATTAATCCTTTCGGGAAGCAGAGCATCAATCACAGCACCTGGCCCGTGACTCTATGTATGTACAACCTTCCTCCTTGGATGTGCATGAAGCGGAAGTTCATTATGATGCCAATTCTCATCCAAGGCCCTAAGCAACCCAGCAACGACATTGATGTGTACCTAAGGCCATTAGTTGAAGAACTTTTACAGCTGTGGAATGGAAACGGTGTACGTGCGTGGTATGAGCACAAACAGGTGGAATTTAACCTGCCTGCATTGCTGTTTGTAACCATCAACGATTGGCCCGCTCTCAGTAACCTTTCAAGACAAACAAACAAGGGATACCACGCATGCACGCACTGTTTAGCCGACACCAAAAGTATATACCTGGACAGATGCAGGAAGAATGTGTACCTGGGCCATCATCGATTTCTCCCGACCAACCATCAATGTTGAAAGAAAGGCAAGCATTTCAAAGGCGAGGCAGATCACCGGAACAATCCCGCCAGGCGTACTGGTGATCACGTACGTGATATGGTCTCTGATTTACACGTAATATTTGGAAAGGGTCCCGGCGGACTAGCTGTTCCGAATGACGCTGAGGGACGCGCACCCATGTGGAAGAAGAAATCTATATTTTGGGACCTACCCTACTGGAAAGATCTAGAGGTACGCTCTTCAATCGACGTGATGCACGTGACGAAGAACCTTTGCGTGAACCTGTTAGGCTTCTTGCGCGTGTATAGGAAGAAAAAAGATACACCTGAGGCACGGGAGGACCTGCAACGTTTGCACGAAAAAGAAGGCATGCCTCCAAAGCAGTATGAAGGTCTTGCCAGCTACGCTCTTACCAAAGAAGAGAAGGAAATCTTTTTTGAATGCCTGCTCAGTATGAAGGTCCTGACTGGCTTCTCGTCGAATATAAAGGGAATAGTAAATATTTCAGAGAAAAAGTTCCAAACCTAAAGTCTCATGACTGTCACGTGATTATGACGCAACTGCTTCCGGTTGCATTGAGGGGGCTTCTACCGAAAAACGTCCGATTAGCCATTGTGAAGCTATGTGCATTCCTCAATGCAATCTCTCAGAAGATGATCGATTCAGAAATCATACCAAGACAACGGAGTGATGCGGCGCAATGTCTTGTCAGTTTCGACCTGGTGTTCCCACCATCCTTCTTCAATATCATGACGCACGTCCTAGTTCATCTACTCGATGAGATTGTCATTCTGGGCCCCGTATTTCTACATAATATGTTCCCCTTTGAGAGGTTCATGGGAGTCCTAAAAAATATGTCTGTAACCGTGCTAGGCCAGAAGGAAGCATCTCCATGGGCCATCAAACAGAGGATGTCATTGGGTTTTGTGTTGACTTCATTCCTGGCCTTAAGAAGATAGGTCTCCCTAAATCACGGTATGATGGGAGATTAACTGGAAAAGGCACGCTAGGAGCGGACTCAATAATATACAGGGACGCACATTCTTGGTCTCAAGCACACTACACAGTTCTACAGAACTCTACCTTGGTGACCCCGTATGTCAATGAACACAAGAACAGTCTGCGCCCCAAACACCCGGAGCAGTGTGACGACTGGATTACATATGAACACATCATGACTTTGAGTAGTTGGTTGGAAACACGTCTCAGAGGTGACAACACTGTTTGTGATGAGCTATACTCGTTGTCCAGGGGACCATCTTCGACTGCATTGACTTACAAAGATACGAGATAAATGGGAATACATTTTACACGATCGCCCAAGATCAAAAGAGCACCAACCAAAATAGCGGTGTCCGCTTTGATGCAGCAACCGAGAGGGGAAATGACACATATTATGGTTACTGTTGGGGATATAACTATCAGTTATGACCCGCCCAGGAGGGGCCGGGTCAACCCCTATGGCGGGTCACGAAGGAAGCCCAGTAAACACTCAAGACGATAGTTTATTAAACCTTATAGAAGGCCTAAAGGCCCGGAGGCGGCTTAAGGACTAATATTGTAAACCACCATATATAAGGGAAGACTTGTAAAGAAAGGCATGTAAAAGAAGTCACCGAGCCGGACACGTTTTATGAGCCGGCCGGGACTCTGTAGGCCACTAGGCGTCAATCCATGTATATAAGGGGACGACCCGGTGGCGGCTTAGGGCAAGAAACAACAGATCAAGAGCCAAGCCGGCGAACTAGCCTCTTGGTGATCGAAATCCTAGCAATACCAACACAATTAGACATAGGATTTTACCTTCATCGTAAGGGGCCGGACTAGTATAAAATCTCTCGTGTCCTTTGTCCTGATTAACCCCTTTAAGCTTCCTAGTTGTGATGGCCCTACGACTAAGTCCTTCCACTAGGACATCTGCCATGACCATTCCACGACAGTTGGCGCCCACCGTGGGGCCAGCGCGCGGTGGATTTGAGTTCTTGAAGGGCAACTTCAAAGCGCTCAAGGGATACGCTGTGGGCCGGATGACCAAGAGTCGTCATGGCAAGCTCTACATCGACGACGAAGGTTGGGGCCCCGAGGCCGGCTCAATTGAGTACGGGTACCGGGTCCCCTTCGGCGGAATTCATGTCTTCATCAGCCGGATCGGCGAGTCGGGCCCTGAGCCGGACATCCACACCAACCTCATCGAAACGGCTCAGCGCGCGAGGTCCACCCGTGTTCAATCTGTCGTGAAGCATGCCTTCGTAGGCTGCATCCACGGCGGTGAGATGGCCGTCTGTTCTGACGCCACATCATCAATGGGAGAGACGGACTCTTTGTATCAGCTGCAGGATGGCATGCTCGGGGGCTGTTCCGATGGCAGCAGTATTCCGGACCCCCTTGAGCCGCCGAATTGGGCCAGAGTCTTCATGGCAGGAACACAGCCGGGGCAGAACTCCACAGCAGTGGCAGCAACAACCACCGGGTCGTCCGCAGCCGCGTCAGGAGACCCCGCGCGCCCCCCGGCTCAGATTCTGATGGACCTCATGGATAAACTGACAACCCTGTTGACTGACGTGGTAGAGCCGGCGAATCAAGCTCAGCATGACGCAGAGGTGGCACGCGTACATGAGGAGATGGTACAAGCTAAAGGAAATTTAGCAGTAGAGGAGGTCAGGATGGCCGCGGAGAGGGCGGCTTTGGACGCTCGTGTTATGCAGCTTCAGGCAGAGACTTTCCGGCTCTCGGTGGATCTGAACGCATCAAGTGAGGTCATGAGAAGAAGGCATCAGAAAACTCAGTCACGTCTACCTCTAACGCTCAATCCTAGGAACCTTTTTCATAGGCCCGGGGCCAGGGCAAGTAATCCGCCAGAGGCAAATCGGATCACGACACCCGGGGCACCGGTTCAGCCGCGCGCCATGGAACCGCCTCGTATACATACCACTCCGCCTCATTATGTACCAACACTGCCGGGTCACTTCTCCAATCCCTTGGAAAACCTCATTGCAGCTTCGGCTCGTTTGGTGGCTCTCCTGATGGAGGGCGAATCTCTGGCGGCGATCGAAACACGAAGGGCGAGAGAACTTCTTCAAACAGCTCTGGCGCAGCAGGATGCGTACTCTTACAGTCGAGACAAGATCCATTCAACCCCTCGCCCAAGCCGGAGCCCAAGCTACAATAGGCGTATGGATTCAGCTGACATGTCAAGCAATGTTCAACGCCGCAACCGGCCACAAAGGCATGAGCCAGGACAGGCTGGAGCCCTTAACTTGGCGGATAAGGAAATGATCCGACAAGAGGCTGAATGAGCGTCTCAATCGGCAGTGGAGCAGGCGGCTCACCAGACTTTTCCGGCTTATCCAGCAACCTTGGTTGAGGCAGGGGTGGCCACGAGAACCGGAGGTGTCCCTTGCCTGGTTCCGGCCATACACAATGAGCGTTTGCCAAAGGATTTCAAGGGGCCTCGTAAGGTGCCTAATTACACGGCCGATTTGCAGTCTGGGGCCTGGATTGAGAGTTATGAGATGGCCATGGAGTTGTTGGAGGTCAGCGACGCGGCAATGGCTAAATATTTCACCATGATGTTGGATGGAACGGCTCGTACTTGGCTAAAAGGGTTGCCCCCCAATTCCATCGGCTCATGGGCGGAGTTAAAAGCCCGGTTCATTCAGAACTTCAAGGACACATGCAAACAACCTATGTCAATCATGGACCTGACCAATTGTAAGCAAGAGGAAGGTGAATCCACAATCCATTGGGTGCGCCGGGTCGAGGAGATAATTCATTCATCTGATAAGATGGATGCCGGCTCGGCAGTCTTAATGTTGGAGAAAAATTGCCGTTTTGAACCTTTGAAGTGGAAGCTGGGGCGGCTTAAACGTGACTGCAGTGATGTGGGCCAGTTGATGGCGGCTCTCGTCAAGTATGCTGATTCTGATACTACCAAGGACCCTATGTCTGATGAAGAAAAGACAGGGAAGGGAAAGAAGAACGGCAACGGCAAGGGTCACCAACATAACCCGGCAAATCAAGGAGGTAATAAACGTAAGGGTGACAAATTTTTGGCTAACACCAACACGCAGGGCAACAATCAACGGTGCAAGGGTAGGCAACCCCCTCGGTCGGGCGGGTCAGGTCCCACCCTTGAGAAACTATTGAATGAACCTTGTCCAAGACACGACACCCGGGAGAAGCCAGCCACCCATCTGTGGAAGGACTGTACAATCATGAAGTCATTTAAGAATTCAAATGCATTCGATGGAAGTCACGGCCCTGGCGGCGGTTCAGGTGGAGGCGGCTTTCATGGCCCGGGTGCTGGCTCAGGTGGAGGCGGTTTTCATGGTCAGGGACATGCGGGTAACCAAGGAGGTTATAATCCACAACCCGGCCAAGGTAATAAGCAGCAATCCGGATATCAGAGCAACCCAAAACAGTTGAATAGTAGGCAATATCATGTGTTTACCAGTAGCTTGTGCAAGCGGGACCAAAAGCTTCACAAGAGGGTTGTCAATGCCGGTGAGCCGGCGATTCCGTGTTACTTACGGTGGTCAGAACAACCTATTGTGTGGAGCAGAGAGGATCATCCTCCCCGGGTTGACAATCCGGGTCACTTGGCCTTGGTAGTAGCACCTCAGGTTGGTGGATATAAATCCACTAAAGTGCTCATGGATGGAGGCAGTAGCATCAACATCCTCTACTATGAGACGTTTCGTCGGATGGGGTTGACTGATAAGAGTCTTAAGCAATCTAACACTGTTTTTCACGGTGTGGTACCTGGCAAATCAGCATACCTAGTTGGCAAGATTGAATTGGAAGTCGCCTTTGGGGATGAATATGATTCCAGAGCGGAGAAATTAAGCTTTGAGCTGGTTAAGATCAAAAGCCCATATCATGCTTTGTTTGGACGGCCGGCTTACGCCAAGTTCATGGCTCAGCCGTGTTATGTGTATCTACAGCTCAAGATGCCGGGTTATAAGGGCACCATTACAGTACATGGAAGCCGGAAAATAGCCCTGGAGTGTGAAGAAGGAGATGCTGCATATGCTAAGTCTGTTTGTGCAACGGAGGAGCTGAAGTTTTATAAAGATAATGTTGACCCGGCAGACATGACGTCTCTAAAGAAGCCAACAATAGAGCATGAACCGGTGTTGAAATTCAAGTCAGTGATGACACCAAGACGGTTGATTTTGTGCCCGGCGACTCATCCAAGCAATTCATCATCAGTGCCAACTTGGATCCAAAATAGGAAAGCGCTCTCATCGAGTTCATCCGTGAGAATCGTGACATCTTTGTATGGAAACCTTCTGACATGCTGGGTGTCCTGAGAGAACTTGCTGAGCACACTCTCAATATTGATCCGAAGTTTGAGCCGGTCAGGCAGTTTCTCTGACGATTCAACGAGGAAAGGCGCAAGGCCATCGGAGAAGAGGTGGCTCGGCTCTTGGCGGCCGGGTTCATTGTGGAAGTCTTTCACCCAGAGTGGTTAGCCAACCCGGTGCTTGTACTAAAAAAGAATGGCACCTAGCGTATGTGTGTGGATTACACCAATTTAAATAAGGCTTGTCCGGCTGACCCCTTTCACTCTCCCATGTATTGATCGGATCATTGATGCTACGGCGGGTTGCGCACGTTTGAGTTTTTTGGATTCCTATTCAGGTTATCATCAGATCAAGATGGCAGTCAAGGACCAGGAGAAGACAGCTTTCATCACTCTGTTTGGAGGCTTCTGCTATGTGTCTATGCCCTTCGGGCTCAAGAGTGCCCAGGCAACTTATCAACAGTGTATGCAGAATTGCCTTCACAATCAGATTGGGCGTAATGTTCATGCTTATGTGGATGATATAGTGCTAAAATCCAGGAAAGAGGAAACCTTGGTCACAGATCTGAAAGAGACCTTTGATAACCTCCGGGTCTACAAAATGATGCTTAACCCGGCCAAGTGTGTTTTTGGGTCCCAGCTGGTAAGCTCTTGGGTTTTTTGGTGTCCAACCAAGGTATTGAAGCTAACCCAGAGAAGATTAAGGCAATCACATCCCTGGCCAAACCAACATGCATCAATGACATTCAACGGCTGGCGGGTCGTGTTGCTGCTTTGAGCCGGTTCATAAGCCGGTTAGGGGAAAAGGCGATGCCTTTGTATCAGATGATGAAGAAAATGGATGATTTTGTTTGGAGCGATGCTGCGAACTCTGCGTTCGAGGATCTGAAGAAACATCTTGCTGAGCCGCTGGTCCTTGCTGCTCCAGTTGAGAAAGAGCCGCTATTGTTATACGTAGCCGCCAACTCACGAGCTGTTAGTGTGGCAATTGTGGTGGAGCGCAAGGAGGTTGGCAAGGAACATTCGGTTCAATGGCCGGTTTACTACGTCAGTGAGGTGTTGATTGAATCCAAACAAAGATATCCACATTGGCAGAAGCTCGTATATGGGGTGTTCATGGCGAGCCGGAAGATCAAACATTACTTTCAGGGTCACCCAATCACTGTGGTTAGCTCTGCTCCTTTGGGAGACATCATTCAAAATAGAGAAGCCACTGGACGAGTCGCCAAGTGGGCCATTGAGCTTGGGTCTCATGGGTTGAAGTATATGCCACGTACTGCGATCAAGTCTCAAGCACTAGTTGATTTTATTAATGACTGGACAGAGATGTAGATGTCGGAGGAGAAACCTGACAACACATATTGGACTATTCACTTTGATGGGTCCATACAGTTGGAAGGCTCGGGGGCTGGAGTTATTTTAACCTCCCCTCGAGGTGACAAATTTTGTTATGTGTTGCGGCTGATGTTTCCTTGCACTAACAACGCAGCGGAATATGAGGCGTTGCTCCATGGTCTTCAAATGGCTAAAGAGATGAACCTGAGCCGGGTCCGGTGTCTTGGCGACTCAGATTTGGTAGCTCAACAGGTGTCAGGCAAGTGGGATTCCAAAGATCCTCTCATGGCGGCTTATCGCCGTGAAGTTGATGCTGTTGCAGGGCATTTTAAAGGCTATCGGGTGGAGCACATTGACCGTAGGAAGAACGGAGAGGCTGATGCTTTAAGCCAGTTGGGATCTCAGCGTAAGCTGGTGCCACCTAACACCTTTTTGGATGTTTTGCATAACCCGTCCATTAAGTTACCTACAGAAGAAGATCTAGCCGTTCCTGACCCGGAGGCGCAGTTGGTGGCGGCTCTTCACGTCATCCCAGATTGGACAGTACCGTCCATGGCTTACATGACCCGGGGTGAGCTGCCAGCGGATGAGACCCTGGCCCGACAAATAACCCGGTGGTCTAAGTCAATGACGATTTCTGACGAAGAACTATACCATCGCAGTGTCTCTGGAGCATTTCAACGGTGTGTTTCCCCTGAAGAAGGCCAAGAAATACTTCGTGAGATCCATGAAGGTGATTGTGGTCATCACGCCGGGTCAAAATCTCTGGTGGCCAAGGCTTTTCGTCATGGTTTTTATTGGTTGATGGCTCACGCTGATGCAGAAGATCTGGTTAGTAGATGTGATGGATGTCAAAAATTCGCATGACGAGCACATGTGCCGTCTCAAGAGCTGCGGATGATTCCCATCACTTGGCCGTTTGCGGTCTGGGGACTTGACATGGTTGGACCTTTCAAAAGGTCTAAGGATAAAAAGACACATCTTTTAGTGGCAGTTGACAAATTCACAAAGTGGGTTGAGGCAGAACCAGTGAGTAAGTGTGACGCGGCCATAGCGGTTCAGTTCATGAAAAAGGTAATTTTTCGTTTCGGTTTTCCACACAGCATTATCAATGACAATGGCACTAATCTATCCCAAGGGGCTATGGAGGAGTTCTGTCAGCGTGAGCATATCCGGCTTGATGTTTCTTCTGTAGCCCATCCTCAATCCAATGGTCAAGCTGAGAGAGCAAATCAGGAAATCTTAAAAGGTCTCAAGCCCCGGCTTATGGTTCCCTTGCAGCGAACACCGGGTTGTTGGGTAGAGGAGTTACCCTCAGTGCTGTGGAGTATCAACACCACCCCTAACAGGTCTACAGGTTATACACCTTTCTTCATGGTTTATGGAGCGGAAGCAGTGTTGCCTAGTAACATCCGTCATGACTCGCCTCGCGTGGCGGCTTATGTTGAAGCTAACAATGAACAAGCCAGACAGGATGCACTTGACTTGTTAGATGAAGAAAGAGACTTAGCAGCGGCTCGATCAGCAATTTATCAACAGGACCTGCGCCGTTATCACAGCCGCCGGGTTAAGTCCAGGACTTTTCAAGAAGGTGACCTGGTGCTCCGGCTCATCCAGGACCTATCAGATGCACACAAGCTATCCCCACCTTGGGAAGGACCCTTTGTGGTCAGCAAGAACTTAAACAACGGGTCCTATTACCTCATTGACGTTCGAGAGCACAAAGACTCACGTGAGTCGGAAGAGGAGACCCGCCGGCCGTGGAACATTGCTCAACTCCGGCCATACTACACCTGAGCCATCGACTCTCATCATGTACATACTTTAAGGTTGTATATACTATGATAAGTAATAAAGCAGGACAATCGGTCTCTTTTCTTTTCAGAAAGATTACACATCTTTATTATTTTTTACTACTATTTTCAAATGACTATTAAGGAGCTGATCATATTTGAATCAAGTCTAACCTTTTTTAGTCCGGCTTATGATCATATTCGAATCTAGCTGCAACTATCATGGTCACTTGGGGGCTTCCTGTTCAAACATAGGTCGTATTTGAACCAAAGAGAACATAGCTGTCGTAACCCTTTTGATCGGCTCAAAGCCAAACTCACTAGGGGGGCTTCTTGATCGTATCCGAATCACAGCTTAACCCCTTTTGGGTCCGACTTGGATCGTATTCGAATCAGGGTCGTTAAAAACTTCTCAAGGTCATTTGGGGGCTTCCTGTTCAAACATAGATCGAATTCGAACCAAAGAGAACATAGCTGTCGGCACCCTCTTGATCGGCGCAACGCCAAAGCCACTTGGGGCTATATGGTCGTATTCGAACCTTAGCTTAACCCCTTTGCTCCGGTTTACTGATCGTATTCGAATCAGAAACCCCCAACCTTTAGTTACAAGGCTAATGTTGTTTACCACCTGTTATTTGTCTTATCGGTTTTTTGTTGTATCAATTTCAAAATAATCAATCATGGTCTTTTCACCGGCTTGACTATTTGACAACAAGCCGCCAGGGCATGATAATCATCAGGTATTCAGAAGCATTGACTTCTCGCAAAGACTTGATTATCAACCTCATCACCCGGGTCGTATAAACCGGTGGTCCAGAGGTCAAAGATACAGGTATGGCTATTGTTTATGAACAGTTTCCTTCGGTATTAATCAAAGGTTATTTAAACCATTGTTTTCTTTTTTACGTCTGGTTCTATTTTCTACTATGATAAAAATATTGGCTATAAACCGGGTGTTATGACTCGTTCGGTACTAAGACGCCAAGCCAGTTTTTCCCTTTTATCTACAGGTACAAAGCGGAAATATTGCAGGGACAACCATAAATATGATGCATATATTAACATCAGCAAATACAGAATCACAGACGGTGTCTTATGCGCGATGGCATAGGCAAATTATGCAGTGTTTTCACAACTAATCTATTACAAGGCTTTTAAAAATCTTCACTCCTCCCTCGCCGGCTCACCGCCTTGTGCTAATTGGAAATTAGGTTTTGACCAGTCAAAACCGTCTATAGCAGTAAATTCTGCTTCTTCATCAATCAAGTCGGCTGGATCAATATCCGGAGCAAAAGTATGTTGACGAACCAGCGGGATAAGGTCGGTCACTTTGTAGGAGGGAGTCGCCATCTTCTTATTGTCCAAGTCAAAACCCGGCTGGTATTTATCGATATTTGTTTCATCTCCAAGAATGGTGGCCTGAGGTCGCACCTCCCTCACGCAAGCGACAAAGTCATCTTGTTTAAACAGTGACCCGTCTTCCTTTACCGTGGGGTACCCTCTGGCTACATCCGCCGGGTCTAGATCTGGCACCCAAGCCTTGGACCGGCTTAGGGCAGTTAAAGCTCCGGCTCTAGCACAGGAGCGCTTGACTTCTTGGAACCTGGCGGGTAAGATTAATAGCTTCTTTAATACATTACTGAGCCGGTTGGGTCCTTGATTGGCAGGAGATAGAGCGTTAAGTGCTCGTTGTGCGCCAATGTACAACTGCTCTACTAAGGTATAAACCGCCTTTAGCTTCATCACATTGTGTTGGCTCAGATTCTTGCTTCGTGGGCCTGCACATGTTTTGAACACAAAGGGTCAGCTAGCGTTTGCATTCTGGGTCAAAAGAAGGTAAGAAAAGTCAGCACAGATGGCTTACCAAAGATGGCGAACACCATTTGAGATACCCGGTTATTTAAACCGGTCAGCTCTGTAGTAACCTCCTCAAGAGCTGCTTCTGCCTTTTCGGCGCGTTGTGTCAGCAGTGTTTTCTCCTCAGCCCAGTTTTTCTTCTTGACAGTCAAGCTGGTTTTCAAATTTTTCGTCTCGGCAAGACTCAGTTGCAGTTTGGAGCCAGCAGACTTGATTTCTGCTTCCTGATCCGCCATCCGGGTCTTCGCATCACTTAATTGCGAGCTCAATTCAGATAAAGCATTCTACAAAATGTACACATATGTATCAAGGTTTCAATTAAAGTCAAAAGGTCAAGATTCAAGTCTCAAGTACTTTTGCATTACAAAACCACTTGACACTTGGGGGCTAATGTATGCCAAACAATTTCTTATGACTCTAAAATACTTCAAGTCCCAAATACATTACAAAGTAACAGCACTTGGCACTTGGGGGCTAATGTATGATATTCAGCAAAGTTTCTCAAGGTTAAGCCGGATTACAATATTTTTTGGATTCGGTACAAGACAGTTATGAAATTCAAAGTACCGGTTCATTTATGGTTAAATGAACCGGCCCTTGGGGACTACAGGTGAAGTTTTGTTCAAATTTTATTGGATTTCCAGAAAATCTAAAGGCACAGTCTTAGCCTATATCATAAAGTCTACGGATCATTCCGGTTTTCTCACAATCTGAAGACTTGGGGGCTGGCAGAATATAAGTAAGCCGGAAGAATATACCTCATATTTTAGCTGCAACTGCTTGACCATTTCGATCTCTGAGTCGCGGCTGGAGTGCACATGGCTGAGATAGCCGGATAATATATCGTTGGCATTCAGATGGCCATAATGCGAAATATCAAAACACACTTTTTGTCTCTCCAACACCTCTTGTTTCGCAGTATGATGAGCCAACACGGTGGGATTCCCCGGCTCAATGAAGCGGCTGCCAATGATCAGAATGTCTTGAGCGGACGGTGATGGCGGGTTAGCCGAGCTGGATGGACCAGTGGCAGAAGGGTTAACGGTGGTATTGTCGGCTGACGGCTCAGGAGGATTTAATTCAGCATTGGCGGCCGGATCTTCTGGAGCTTCAGTACGAGGGGGAGAAGGTGGCATGGCCGGTTCAGGCACCAGGACTGGCAGGTCTTCCACTTGTTTAGCCACCTTGGCCTTCTTGGACTTAGCTTGACCACTAAAAGAAATATTATGACACTATTAGTATAAAGATACAATTTGAAAATCACGGAGGAAAAAGGGTTCTTTCTTACCCAGGGGCAGTCTTGAAAGCTGGAAATTGGTTCTGAGACGAGTCGCCAGAAGAGCGAGACACCTCCTGCAAAGATAAAACAAAGTAAGTAATGCAAGGGAGAAGATCCATTAACAGAAAGTCAAAGACAAAGAAATAAACCTCATTCTGGCGTTTTTGAGGAGTCTGTTGAAGAAGAGCAGGCGGTTCATCATCATTCCGTGTCTGACGGCGGCTCTCATGTTGCTGCTTTTTCAAAAGAAAATGAGGATCCAGATAAGCCAAAGGGTGTGAAAACCTTACTTTCCGGGTTACGACTCGAAGTTTCTGTCTTGGCAAATGGGTTGAGTCGGAGGAAATAGTTACCTCTTCTTCCACGGCCTGACTGGCCCCTGGCAATGATCAGTGTTAATAAGATTATTAAAAAGTTGGCCAAGGGAGTCAAGGGCTACCTCCGACTCAGAAGTATCATCAAGCTTCATCATATCCTCAGCGGTACTTTTCTTCTTCTTGGACCGCCGGGTCGTTTTCTTGGTGTTGATAGCAGCGGCTCTAGCCTTCTTGGCGGCTTTGTGGTCGTACTTGGATTTCCAGAAATCAGATCTGGCCTGTAGATGAATAAACAAAGATGAAAGATCAAGCAAGTACTTAAGACGGCTGGGAAAATACAAAGGAATCAAAGGTTTTTTACCTCTGGCGCCGGGTTAAGTTTGCAGAAGGGGTTTAACCCGACCTTACTGTAGTCTTCGTATTTGCCGTTTACCAGAAGGGTTGACATTGCAACAATATCTTCTTCGGGTAATTGGACGGGGCTGTGACGAAGAGAATCATTTGGGCCTCCACCATATTCACACATCAGTTTTGATCGGCGGCTTAGAGGGATAACCCGCCATGAGATCCAACAGCGGGTCAGGTCAACTTTGGTTAAGCCGTTCCCTAATAAGGCGTTAATCCTTTTAATTGATGGGATCAGCTTTTTGCGTTCGGCAGCAGTAAGCTTGTCAGGGAGCACGAATTTGGAGTCAAGACGCTCGGCGTGATAACCCGGCAGTGGCTTCTCGTTTGCTGGTGAAGTGTCTTGACAATAGAACCAAGTCTGATTCCAGTCTTTTGGATGACTCAGCAAGACTATGAGGGGGAATACAGCGCCCTACCGACGCTGAATTGAGATGCCTCCAAGCTCCAAGCTAAGGCCGTTGGTGCACTCGTTCTGCCGGTTCAGATAAAAATACTCTCTAAACAGTTCCACGGTCGACTGTTCCTGAAGGTACACCTCACAGAGCACTTGGAAGTTGCAAATATTGGATATGGAATTGGGCCCGATATCTTGAGGGTGGAGTTTGAAAAAATGGTGGACATCTCTGAAGAACTTTGAGCCGGGCGGTGAAAAGCCACGATTCATGTGGTCAGTAAAGACAATGACTTCACCATCTTTTGGATTGGGCTGTTCTTCGTCCGGGTCAGGTGCACGGTAAGACATGACATTTTTTCCTGGCAAAAATCATATGAAGAAGAACTCCTTCAAATGCTCCTCGGTTACGGTTGAGGGAACCCAGTTGCAGACAGTCGGCGTTTTGGATGGCATGGTGTTCAAAAACATACTGAAAGGAAGGTAACATGCCGGTTCAATTCAATAAATATGATGAAAGTACAAGATGATACAGGGGAGTAATGGCGGCTTAATTAAGGGCTAATGTCATATAAGGAAAAGTAAGTCGGCACAGTAAGCCGCCATGACTACAGACATTTGAGAAATACCAGCGGCAGAAATTGGTTAAGTATGGAGACAAACAGGTTTCTTAAACTTCTGGATATTAATATGGATCAAATGGTCGTTCAAAATGAAAAAAATTCCTAGACCTAAAAATACAGCTCAGATGAGTTCATCAGTTCTAAATGCGGCTCTTGTACCAGAAAAAGGGATATGCTAATGTCAAAAGTAGGCACCAAACAACTACCGCTCAAGCATACATCTCTTTTGGATCAAGAGGAGGAGGCAGTGGAAGGACTACGAAGAAAATGTGAAGAACTATGAAGAACATGAGGAAAACCTAGAAGCTTTGAATGCGGATCTGAGGAACAGGAGAACGAGAACTTACGGCTGCATATCCTCCAAGGAAGATCGCCGCCGTTCTCTGAACCAGATCTGGTTGATGCAGTGGCCAAGGTCGGCGACGAGGTGCTCTGCGACGGCGGCGGGGCTCGAGCTGCAGTGGAGTTGCGAGAGGAAGAAGATGAAGAAGAGAGAGGAATGAGAAAAGACCGGGGCATGCCTATTTATAAGGAAATAAGTGAACAGATAGGCGCGAAAATCGAGGAAGAGCCGAATAATGGTTATCTAACTAGATGGACGCCTCGATTCTCGGAAGGCATTAAAGATGAAGATCCGTTGGGAGATGACGTCATAAAAGTTTTTTTGTGTTTTCCAGAGATGACGTCATGGCGGGTTACAAAAACCTCTGCGAGGATAAGAAGATGGATTTTGTCTAAGTATTGAAGATTGACAAAGAACAAAGTTCGAAGTCAACCTGGGGCCTAATGTTGGGGATATAACTATCAGTTATGACCCGCCCAGGAGGGGCCGGGTCAACCCCAATGGCGAGTCACGAAGGAAGCCCAGTAAACACTCAAGACGATAGTTTATTAAACCTTATAGAAGGCCTAAAGGCCTGGAGGCGGCTTAAGGCCCAATATTGTAAACCGCCATATATAAGGGAAGACTTGTAAAGAAAGGCATGTAAAAGAAGTCACCGAGCCAGACACGTTTTATGAGCCGGCCGGGACTCTGTAGGCCACTAGGCTCAACCCGTGTATATAAGGGGACGACCCGATGGCGGCTTAGGTCAAGAAACAACAGATCGAGAGCCAAGCCGGCGAACTAGCCTCTTGGTGATCGAAATCCCAGCAATACCAACACAACTAGACGTAGGCTTTTACCTTCATCGTAAGGGGCTGAACTAGTATAAAATCTCTCGTGTCCTTTGTCCCGATTAACCCCTTTAAGCTTCCTAGTTGCGATGGCCCTACGACTAAGTTCTTCCACTAGGACATCTGCCGTGACAATTCCACGACAGTTACATAGTGGACATATGGGAACTTGACTACGGACATGATTTTAAGGTCCCTTTGTTTAAGTGCAAAGGGCCAATCTGTCAGGAGGCGGGGTACAGGCAGACCCACAGTACGGAATGACAACAGTGGATCTGAACAATCTTGGGTACACTAATGAACCGTTCGTCCTAGCCAATAATGTGGCACATGTTATCTATGTGAAGGACATGTCTACCAAATCGAGAAAAAGAAAAGATAAGGAAGCGAATACATCATACGATGAGTCAAAGCGCCACATAGTTCTTTCAAGAAAAAGGGACATTGTGGGAGTGGAGGGCAAGACAGACATGTCCGAAGATTATGAAAAGTTTCATGAAATTCCTCCCTTCAAAGTCAAGGCTGACCCAAGCATCCTGATAAATGATGAAGATTATCCATGGTTACGGTGCAATAAGCAAAGCACACAAGCGAAGAAAAAATGAAGACTTTCTCTCCACAACTATTATGATGATACCATGCCAACTTTCAACCTTTTCCTAATTCATTTGAAATGCATGTTGTAACAGATGAGTTTCCGTATGAAACCCTGATATCTCGAAATAGATTGTCCATTTTGTTGAAATGCTTTGAATGTTTTGTTGAAATGCTTTGAATGTTGCATTTTATAAACCTCTAGTATTATTGAAACTAAAATTATATCGAATTTATGCAACTAAAATTATCACAATATTTTCTGTTCAAAACATTAAAAGCAAAAAGAATTTTATTGATGATGTGGCTTATAGCTCAATGGTGCATTTTGAACACACAAAAAGTCAGGAGTTCACAGAATTTTCATAAAGAAC
>NC_053028.1:534566434-534589098 GCF_003073215.2 Triticum urartu | reverse complement strand
AACCATGTCCGATCATCACGTGAGATGGAGCAGTTTCATTGGTGAACATCACTATGTTGATCATATCTACTATATGATTCACGCTCGACCTTTCGGTCTCCGTGTTCCGAGGCCATATCTGTATATGCTTGGCTCGTCAAGTATAACCTGAGTATTCCGCGTGTGCAACTGTTTTTGCACCCGTTGTATTTGAACATAGAGCCTATCACACCCGATCATCACGTGGTGTCTCAGCACGAAGAACTTTCGCAACGGTGCATACTCAGGGAGAACACTTCTTGATAATTAGTGAGAGATCATCTTAAAATGCTACCGTCAAACTAAGCAAAATAAGATGTATAAAAGATAAACATCATATGCAATCAAAATATGTGACATGATATGGCCATCATCATCTTGCGCCTTTGATTTCCATCTCCAAAGTACTTGTATGATCTCTATCGTCACCGGCATGACACCATGATCTCCATCATCTTGATCTATATCAATGTGTCGTCACGTGGTCGTCTCGCCAACAATTGCTCTTGCAACTATTGCTATCGCATAGCGATAAAGTAAAGCAATTATTGGGCGCTTGCATCTTATGCAATAGAGAGACAACCATAAGGATTTTGCCAGTTGCCGATAACTTCAACAAAACATGATCATCTCATACAACAACTTATATCTCATCACGTCTTGACCATATCACATCACAACATGCCCTGCAAAAACAAGTTAGACGTCCTCTACTTGTTGTTGCAAGTTTTACGTGGCTGCTATGGGCCGAGAAAGAACCGTTGTTACCTACGCATCAAAAGCACAACGATAGTTCGTCAAGTTAGTGTTGTTTTAACCTTCTCAAGGACCGGGCGTAGCCACACTCGGTTCAACTAAAGTTGGAGAAACTGACACCCGCCAGCCACCTGTGTGCAAAGCACGTTGGTAGAACTTGTCTCGTGTAAGCGTACGCGTAATGTCGGTCCGGGCCGCTTCATTCAAACAATACCGCCGAACCAAAGTGTGACATGCTGGTAAGCAGTATGACTTATATCGCCCACAACTCACTTGTGTTCTACTCGTGCATATGACATCTACGGATAAAACCTAGGCTCGGATGCCACTGTTGGGGAACGTAGTAATTTCAAAAATTTCCTACGCACACGCAAGATCATGCTGATGCATAGCAACGAGAGGGGAGAGTGTTGTCTACGTACCCTCGTAGACCGAAGCGGAAGCGTTGATGCAACATAGAGGAAGTAGTCGTACGTCTTCCCGGTCCAACCGATCCAAGCACCGTTACTCCGGCACCTCCGAGTTCTTGGCACACGTTCAGCTCGATGACGCTCCCCGGGCTCCGATCCAGCAAAGCTTCGGGGAGGAGTTCCGTCAGCACGACGGCGTGGTGACGATCTTGAATGTTCAACCGTCGCAGGGCTTCGCCTAAGCACCGCTACAATATGACCGAGGTGGAATATGGTGGAGGGGGGCACCGCACACGGCTAAGGAACGATCACGAAGATCAACTTGTGTGTCTATGGGGTGCCCCCTGCCCCCGTATATAAAGGAGTGGAGGAGGGGAGGGCCGGCCCTCTCTATGGCGCGCCCTAGGGGAGTCCTACTCCCACCGGGAGTAGGATTCCCCCTTTCCTAGTCCAACTAGGAGTCCTTCCATGTAGTAGGAGTAGGAAACAAGGAAGGGGCGCAGCCCCTCCCCCTAGTCCAATTCGGACTAGGCCTTGGGGGGGCGCGCGGCCTGCCCTAGGCAGCCCCTCTCTCTTTCCCGTATGGCCCAATAAGGCCCAATACTTCTCCCGGCGAATTCCCGTAACTCTCCGGTACTCCGAAAAATACCGAATCACTCGGAACCTTTCCGATGTCCGAATATAGTCGTCCAATATATCGATCTTTACGTCTCGACCATTTCGAGACTCCTCGTCATGTCCCCGATCTCATCCGGGACTCCGAACTCTTCGGTACATCAAAACGCATAAAGTCATAATAACTGTCATCGTAACTTAAGCGTGCGGACCCTATGGTTCAAGAACAATGCAGACATGACTGAGACACATCTCCGGTCAATAACCAATAGCGGGACCTGGATGCCCATATTGGCTCCTACATATTCTACGAAGGTCTTTATCGGTCAGACCGCATAACAACATACGTTGTTCCCTTTGTCATCGGTATGTTACTTTCCCGAGATTCGATCGTCGGTATCCAATACCTAGTTCAATCTCGTTACCGGCAAGTCTCTTTACTCGTTCCGTAATACATCATCCCGCAACTAACTCATTAGTTGCAATGCTTGCAAGGCTTATGTGATGTGCATTACCGAGAGGGCCCAGAGATACCTCTCCGACAATCGGAGTGACAAATCCTAATCTCGAAATACGCCAACCCAACATCTACCATTGGAGACACCTGTAGAGCTCCTTTATAATCACCCAGTTATGTTGTGACGTTTGGTAGCACACAAAGTGTTCCTCCGGTAAACGGGAGTTGCATAATCTCATAGTCAGAGGAACATGTATAAGTCATGAAGAAAGCAATAGCAACATACTAAACGATCAAGTGCTAAGCTAACGGAATGGGTCATGTCAATCAGATCATTAACTAATGATGTGATCCCGTTAATCAAATGACAACTCTTTGTCCATGGTTAGGAAACATAACCATCTTTGATTAACGAGCTAGTCAAGTAGAGGCATACTAGTGACACTCTGTTTGTCTATGTATTCACACATGTATTATGTTTCCGGTTAATACAATTCTAGCATGAATAATAAACATTTATCATGATATAAGGAAATAAATAATAACTTTATTATTGCCTCTAGGGCATATTTCCTTCATGGATGATCAACTAAAGCTTGACGAGCCACAGCACTTCTAAAATGAAACAACCCAACTCCTTGGATCCAAGGCTGGACATCCAGAACAGCTCTACCCAGATCATTGACAACAAAGTTACTGACCATGTTCCGAAAGATTGCAACTTCTTCACGCAGAGGGGCTGGCTCGGCGATGGCGATAGCATAGGCCTCATGCTGCCGATTTGGAGCCACCGTCGGCGCAAAGAAGGTGCAGGGCAGGCGTAGCTCCCCGCCGTCGATGATGTCGAAGCCTTGCGGGATAAACTCCATGGGGTCCAACGCAAAGGTCGCCATGGTCGGTGCCGAAGAAGGAGAGCAGCACCAATTAGCAGTGGCGCAGTATGCAGGCGATGCAGACGGCGATGAGGGAGGCGGAGGAGGCGTTGTGGGCGGTGGCTCGGCGGGTAGAGGTGGAATAGATGGGGTGGCAGGCTCGACGGGACTGGACAACGACCCAGTGGGACTAGCTATGGAGGGAATCGAGGCGTCCAGCATAGAAAAACCTACTGACCGGCTAGATTCACCCAATTTGGTCCGTGGGACCCACTTGTAAGCGGGAGAAGGGGTAGAATCTGAACAGCCCTTTGCTCGGTGCCCCAACCGAAAACATCTACGACACCTAGCCCTGTTGGTGCACGCTTTGGTTAGATGTACCATGGATAAACAATTCTGATATTTCCACACATTAGAAACCATGTCATCAATAAGTTCATTTAAATCAGCAGAATCTCCAGATAATGCCGTTAGTTGCAAATCAATATTCTCCTCATTACCAAAATTAGATGGAGATATATCAGAGGAGTCCAGATTTGATAGGGCCAGGGAAGGTGGTGTGGAATCAACCTGGGCCATGGGAGAAATTGTTTGGGCCGGGGAAACAACCTGGGCCGGAAGCGGAGCTGGTCCAACCAGCTCATCGCCATGCACATGCAAATTGACGTCGAGAGTGGTTGGCACGGCCACTGAAAACCCGGCCGGAGAAATCTCGTGAACGTTAACTGTTCCGAAAGTGACGGGTGGCTCGGCCACCGTCCATCGGAGCTCAGTCGCCGGCGGCGGAGGCAAGATCACTCGTTCACGAGGAAGAACCGAATACCCAGCAGCAGCGATATCATCAACCATACCTGGCGAGGCAGGATAGCTATATCCCTTGCAAACATCATATTGCTAGAATGTAGCAAACGAAATTTTCTTTTTAGATCCAGTACCCGAACGCAAAGCAGACTTAGAAGGAGGTTTATGCATGGCAATCAAACAAAGAGAAGCACGCCTCTTAGAGGGACTGATTATTATCCATTCCGCATCACATTCCTTCTTCCAGATAAGAAACTCACGTCTCCAATTAGGGCCACCATTACCCCAAAGATGGAAGTAACATTTGAATTGCGGACACGCAAAAGATCGTAATTGAAGAATAAGAAGGCCAACACGTTTGCAAGAGACAATAAATGAGAATACCTTATCTTTAATGAGTTGAACAGACAAATCAATTGTGGATCCTCCAATTACAGATTCCAATGCCGCCGCCACCGAATCATCATCAAGATGAAAGATGTTCCTACTAAAATACACGACCATAATGAAATGGCCCGTGTCATCCACGGGATGAATGCATTTCCCACAAGATCTAAAAACTTCCTCTGCAAAAGCCATTCCTTTGGAAAAGTCCAGATCCAGAGTTGATCCCTCATGATGACCCATGTGAGATGGGTATAGGGAGAAGGATCAGATGACGCCGGAGATGATGCGTGGAGAAGGAACAAAATTTACTAGTTGGAGGGGGAGATCGCGGAGAGCCTAGGTCGCCGGTGGGGGGTGGGGGTGTGGGACTCTCATCTTTCACATCTTTTTTACCTCGTGGGGAACTTGTAGCGTTGTTGTAGTTACAAGTCCAAGAATTCCCGCTGATAAGCATCTACAGACTTATTGCCTTGGGTGAGGTTGCGGAACTCGCGCTTCTTCTTGTCCATGATTCCCTGAGGAATGAAGCGGGCACGGAAAGCGCTTGGAAATCCGGCCAAGTGATGACCGTTCCAGCAGGTAGGGTACGCCTGTGGCTGTCCCACCATTGAGCAGTGGACCCTTCAGAAAGAAAGATGCAAAGGTGACATAGCTAGCAGGGGCCACACTAGCAGACTCCATTTCATACGTGATGTCGCGGAGCCAGTCATCAGCATCAAGGGGTTGAGTTGAGCTGCGGTAAATAGTTGGGTTGACGCATGAAGTCCTGCAGAGTTACTGGGGTTGGCTGTTGATTCATGTTCGGACGAGGAAACTGAGCCATCATTCCTTCCATGAACTGGCGGTTCAGCTCAAATTGTTGCATCATTCCAGCAAAGAATTCGGGCGGTGGTGGATCGTTGGCACCACGGCCACGACCAGCGGGTCTAACCATCCTGCTAACATGTAACAGGGGGTAGTTCAGCATTGAGCATTTGCAAAGACAAGGATCATTCATGATGAAACATGCATAATGAAAGAGGTACGATGGATACCACATAGTAGTCAACACGACAGTGTGTGTACTATTCAGAATACTATTCTAAGGAATAACTATGGCTTATCCAACTTTGGGGTGAATGTGGTCACGGGATCCTAATGTTAGAGTTAGTAAATTCGTTTAACCCGATGGAAGAGAGATCAGAGTCCCAGAGTATAGATGAGGAATAAAAGATCCTAATACCACCCAATGGCGACGTGGGCCCATAAGACACACAGCCAATGTTAGTAAAAGTTTTTCAGTGATTAGACTCAACTTCGGCCAAGGAGTTGGAAAGGGGCTACCTGTTGGAAATATGCCCTAGAGGCAATAATAAAAGCATTATTATTATATTTCCTTGTTCATGATAATTGTCTTTATTCATGCTATAATTGTGTTATCCGGAAATCGTAATACATGTGTGAATAATAGACACCAACATGTCCCTAGTAATCCTCTAGTTGACTAGCTCGTTGATCAACAGATAGTCATGGTTTCCTGACTATGGACATTGGATGTCATTGATAACGGGATCACATCATTAGGAGAATGATGTGATGGACAAGACCCAATCCTAAACATAGCATAAGATCGTATAGTTCGTTTGCTAGAGTTTTCCAATGTCAAGTATCTTTTCCTTAGACCATGAGATCATGTAACTCCCGGATACCGTAGGAGTGCTTTGGGTGTGCCAAACGTCACAACGTAACTGGGTGACTATAAAGGTATACTACGGGTATCTCCGAAAGTGTCTGTTGGGTTGACACGGATCAAGACTGGGATTTGTCACTCCGTATGACGGAGAGGTATCACTGGGCCCACTCGGTAATGCATCATCATAATGAGCTCAAAGTGACCAAGTGTCTGGTCACGGGATCATGCATTACGGTACGAGTAAAGTGACTTGCCGGTAACGAGATTGAACGAGGTATTGGGATACCGACGATCGAATCTCGGGCAAGTAGCATACCGATTGACAAAGGGAATTGTATACGGGATTTTGATTGAATCCTCGACATCGTGGTTCATCCGATGAGATCATCGAGGAGCATGTGGGAGCCAACATGGGTATCCAGATCCCGCTGTTGGTTATTGACCGGAGAGCGATCTCGGTCATGTCTACATGTCTCCCGAACCCGTAGGGTCTACACACTTAAGGTTCGGTGACGCTAGGGTTGTAGGGATATGTATATGCAGTAACCCGAATGTTGTTCGGAGTCCCGGATGAGATCCTGGACGTCACGAGGAGTTCCGGAATGGTCCGGAGGTAAAGAATTATATATAGGAAGTGCTATTTCGGGCGTCGGGACAAGTTTCGGGGTCACCGGTATTGTACCGGGACCACCGGAAGGGTCCCGGGGGTCCACCGGGTGGGGGCACCTGTCCCGGGGGGGCACATGGGCTGTAGGGGGTGCTCCTTGGCCTACATGGGCCAAGGGCACCAGCCCCAAGAGGCCCATGCGCCTAGGGTTTCAAGGAGGGAAGAGTCCTTAGGAGGGGAAGGCCACCTCCTAGGTGCCTTGGGGGGGAGGGATTCCTCCCCTTGGCCGCACCCCCCAGGAGATTAGGATCTCCTAGGGCCGCCCCCCCCTGCCCTCCTATATATAGTTGGGAGATGGAGGACTTCTTACCCCGGCCTTTGGTGCCTCCCTCTCCTCTCCAACACCTCCTCCTCCTCCATAGTGCTTGGCGAAGCCCTGACGGAGTACTGCAGCTCCATCACCACCACGCCGTCGTGCTGCTGCTGGAGCCATCTTCCTCAACCTCTCCTTCCCTCTTGCTGGATCAAGAAGAAGGAGACGTTACGCTAACCGTACGTGTGTTGAACGCGGAGGTGCCGTCCGTTCGGCTAGGATCTTCGGTGATTCGGATCACGTCGAGTACGACTCCTCATCCCCGTTCTTTGAACGCTTCCGCTCGCGATCTACAAGGTACGTAGATGCATCCAATCACTCGTTGCTAGATGAACTCCTAGATGGATCTTGGTGAAACCGTAGGAAAATTTTTGTTTTCTGCAACGTTCCCCAACAGTGGCATCATGAGCTAGGTCTATGCGTAGTTCTCTTGCACGAGTAGAACACAATTTGTTGTGGGCGTTGATGTTGTCAACTTTCTTGCCGCTACTAGTCTTATCTTGCTTCAACGGTATTGTGGGATGAAGCGGCCCGGACCAACCTTACACGTACGCTTACGTGAGACCGGTTCCACCGACTAACATGCACTAGTTGCATAAGGTGGCTGGCGGGTGTCTGTCTCTCCCACTTTAGTTGGAGCGGATTCGATGAAAAGGGTCCTTATGAAGGGTAAATAGAAGTTGACAAATCACGTTGTGGCTTTCACGTAGGTAAGAAAACGTTCTTGCTAGAACCCTATTTCAGCCACGTAAAACTTGCAACAACAATTAGAGGACGTCTAACTTGTTTTTGCAGCAAGTGCTTTGTGATATGATATGGCCAAAGTTGTGATGAATGATGAATGATATATATGTGATGTATGAGATGTTCATGCTATTGTAATAGGAATCACGACTTGCATGTCGATGAGTATGACAACCGGCAGGAGCCATAGGAGTTGTCTTTATTTTTTGTATGACCTGCGTGTCATTGAGAAACGCCATGTAAATTACTTTACTTTATTGCTAAACGCGTTAGCCATAGTAGTAGAAGTAATAGTTGGCGAGCAACTTCATGGAGACACGATGATGGAGATCATGATGATGGAGATCATGGTGTCATGCCGGTGACAAGATGATCATGGAGCCCCAAGATGGAGATCAAAGGAGCTATGTGATATTGGCCATATCATGTCACTTATTATTTGATTGCATGTGATGTTTATCATATTTATGCATCTTGTTTACTTAGAACGACGGTAGTAAATAAGATGATCCCTCATAATAATTTCAAGAAAGTGTCCCTAACTGATGCACCGATTGCGACAGTTCGTTTGTTTCGAGCACCACGTTGATGATCGGGTGTGATAGATTCTACGTTCACATTACAACGGGGTGTAGACAGATTTACACATGCAAACACTTAGGTTGACCTTGACGAGCTAGCATGTACAGACATGGCCTCCGGAACACAGAAGACCCGAAAGTCGAGCATGAGTGTATAGAAGATACGATCAACATGAGATGTTCACGATGTTGACTAGTCCGTCTCACGTGATGATCGGACACGGCCTAGTTAACTCGGGATTCATGTTTATAACTTATTACTGAGGGATGTTATCTAAGTTGGGAGTTCATTAATAATTTGATTAGATGAACTTATTATCATGAACTTAGTCTAAATTTTGCAAATATGTCTTGTAGATCAAATGGCCAACGTAGTCCTCAACTTCAACGCGTTCCTAGAGAAAACCAAGCTGAAAGACGATGGCAGCAACTACACGGACTGGGTCCGGAACCTGAGGATCATCCTCATAGCTGCCAAGAAAGATTATGTCCTACAAGCACCGCTAGGTGACGCACCTGTTCTCCCTGCAGAACAAGACGTTATGAACGCTTGGCAGGCACGTACCGATGACTACTCCCTCGTTCAGTGCGGCATGCTTTACAGCTTAGAGCCGGGGCTCCAAAAGCGTTTTGAGAGACACGGAGCATATGAGATGTTCGAAGAGCTGAAAATGGTTTTCCAAGCTCATGCCCGGGTCGAGAGATATCAAGTCTCCGACAAGTTCTTCAGCTGTAAGATGGAGGAAAACAGTTCTGTCAGTGAGCACATACTCACTATGTCTGGGTTGCATAACCGCTTGACTCAGCTGGGAGTTAATCTCCCGGATGACGCGGTCATTGACAGAATCCTTCAGTCGCTTCCACCGAGCTACAAGAGCTTTGTGATGAACTTCAATATGCAGGGGATGGAAAAGACCATTCCTGAAGTATTTGCAATGCTGAAATCAGCAGAGGTAGAAGTCAAAAAGGAACATCAAGTGTTGATGGTGAATAAAACCACTAAGTTCAAGAAAGGCAAGGGTAAGAAAACCTTCAAGAAGGACGGCAAGGGAGTTGCCGCGCCCGGCAAGCAAGCTGCCGGGAAGAAGCCAAAGAATGGACCCAAGCCCGAGACTGAGTGCTTTTATTGCAAGGAAAGTGGTCACTGGAAGCGGAACTGCCCCAAATACTTAGCGGACAAGAAGGCCGGCAAAACGAAAGGTATATGTGATATACATGTAATTGATGTGTACCTTACCAGTACTCGTAGTAGCTCCTGGGTATTTGATACCGGTGCGGTTGCTCACATTTGTAACTCAAAACAGGAGCTGCGGAATAAGCGGAGACTGGCGAAGGACGAGGTGACGATGCGCGTCGGGAATGGTTCCAAGGTCAATGTGATCGCCGTCGGCACGCTACCTCTACATTTACCTTCGGGATTAGTTTTAAACCTTAATAATTGTTATTTAGTGCCAGCTTTGAGCATGAACATTGTATCAGGATCTCGTTTAATTCGAGATGGCTACTCATTTAAATCCGAGAATAATGGTTGTTCTATTTATATGAGAGATATGTTTTATGGTCATGCTCCGATGGTGAATGGTTTATTCTTAATGAATCTCGAGCGTAATGCTACACATGTTCATAGTGTGAGTACCAAAAGATGTAAGATTGATAATGATAGTCCCACATACTTGTGGCACTGCCGCCTTGGTCACATAGGTGTCAAACGCATGAAGAAGCTCCATGCTGATGGACTTTTAGAGTCTCTTGATTACGAATCATTTGACACGTGCGAACCATGCCTCATGGGTAAAATGACCAAGACTCCGTTCTCAGGAACAATGGAGCGAGCAACCAACTTATTGGAAATCATACATACTGATGTGTGCGGTCCAATGAGTGTTGAGGCTCGCGGTGGCTATCGTTATGTTCTCACCCTCACTGATGACTTGAGTAGATATGGGTATATCTACTTAATGAAACACAAGTCTGAGACCTTTGAAAAGTTCAAGGAATTTCAGAGTGAGGTTGAGAATCAACGTGACAGGAAAATCAAGTTCCTGCGATCAGATCGTGGAGGAGAATACTTGAGTCATGAGTTTGGCACACACTTAAGAAAATGTGGAATAGTTTCACAGCTCACGCCGCCTGGAACACCTCAGCGTAATGGTGTGTCCGAACGTCGTAATCGCACTCTATTAGATATGGTGCGATCTATGATGTCTCTTACCGATTTACCGCTATCTTTTTGGGGCTATGCTTTAGAGACTGCCGCATTCACTTTAAATAGGGCTCCGTCGAAATCCGTTGAGACGACACCGTATGAATTATGGTTTGGGAAGAAACCTAAGCTGTCGTTTCTAAAAGTTTGGGGATGCGATGCTTATGTCAAGAAACTTCAACCTGAAAGCTCGAACCCAAGTCGGAAAAATGCGTCTTCATAGGATACCCTAAAGAAACTATTGGGTATACCTTCTACCTCAGATCCGAAGGCAAGATCTTTGTTGCCAAGAATGGATCCTTTCTAGAGAAAGAGTTTCTCTCGAAAGTAAGTGGGAGGAAAGTAGAACTTGATGAAGTATTACCTCTTGAACCGGAAAATGGCGCAACTCAAGAAAATGTTCCTGAGGTGCCTGCACCGACAAGAGAGGAAGTTAATGATGATGATCAAGATACTTCTGATCAAGCTCCTACTGAAATTCGAAGGTCCACAAGGACACGTTCCGCACCAGAGTGGTACGGCAACCCTGTCTTGGAAATCATGTTGTTAGACAACGGTGAACCTTCGAACTATGAAGAAGCGATGGCGGGCCCGGATTCCGACAAATGGCTAGAAGCCATGAAATCCGAGATAGGATCCATGTATGAAAACGAAGTATGGACTTTGACTGACTTGCCCGTTGAGCGGCGAGCCATAGAAAATAAATGGATCTTTAAGAAGAAGACAGACGCGGATGGTAATGTGACCATCTATAAAGCTCGGCTTGTCGCTAAGGGTTATCGACAAGTTCAAGGGGTTGACTACGATGAGACTTTCTCACCGGTAGCGAAGCTGAAGTCCGTCCGAATCATGTTAGCAATTGCCGCATTTTATGATTATGAAATATGGCAAATGGACGTCAAAACGGCATTCCTTAATGGTTTCCTTAAGGAAGAATTGTATATGATGCAGCCGGAAGGTTTTGTCGATCCTAAGAATGCTGACAAGGTGTGCAAGCTCCAACGCTCGATTTATGGGCTGGTGCAAGCATCTCGGAGTTGGAACATTCGCTTTGATGAGATGATCAAAGCGTTTGGGTTTACGCAGACTTATGGAGAAGCCTGCGTTTACAAGAAGTTGAGTGGGCTCTGTAGCATTTCTCATATTATATGGCGATGACATACTTTTGATGGGAAATGATATAGAACTCTTTGGACAGCATTAGGCCTACTTGAATTAAGAGTTTTTTCAATGAAGGACCTGGAGAAGCTGCTTATATATTAGCATCAAGATCTACAGAGTTAGATCAAGACTCCTCATAGGTCTTTCACAAGGCACATACCTTGATAAGATATTGAAGAAGTTCAATATGGATCAGTCTAAGAAGGGGTTCTTGCCTGTGTTGCAAGGTGTGAAATTGAGCTCAGCTCAATGTCCGACCACGGCAGAAGATATAGAAGAGATGAGTGTCATCCCCTATGCCTCAGCCATAGGTTCTATTATGTATGCCATGCTGTGTACCAGACCTGATGTAAACCTTGCCGTGAGTTTGGTAGGAAGGTACCAAAGTAATCCCGGCAAGGAACACTGGACAGCGGTCAAGAATATCCTGAAGTACCTGAAAAGGACTAAGGAAATGTTTCTCATTTATGGAGGTGACGAAGAGCTCGACATAAAGGGTTACGTCGACGCTAGCTTCGACACGGATCTGGATGACTCTAAGTCACAAACCGGATACGTGTATATTTTGAATGGTTGGGCAGTAAGCTGGGGCAGTTGCAAGCAGAGCGTCGTGGCGGGATCTACATGTGAAGCGGAGTACATGGCAGCCTCGGAGGCAGCACATGAAGCAATTTGGGTGAAGGAGTTCATCACCGACCTAGGAGTCATACCCAATGCGTCGGGGCCAATCAAACTCTTCTGTGACAACACTGGAGCTATTGCACTTGCCAAGGAGCCCAGTTTCACAAGAAGACAAGGCACATCAAGCGTCGCTTCAACTCCATTCGTGAAAATGTTCAAGATGGAGACATAGAGATTTGTAAAGTACATACGGACCTGAATATAGCAGATCCGTTGACTAAACCTCTCCCTAGGGCAAAACATGATCAACACCAGAATTCCATGGGTGTTCGATTCATATTCTCTCTAACTAGATTATTGACTCTAGTGCAAGTGGGAGACTGTTGGAAATATGCCCTAGAGGCAATAATAAAAGCATTATTATTATATTTCCTTGTTCATGATAATTGTCTTTATTCATGCTATAATTGTGTTATCCGGAAATCGTAATACATGTGTGAATAATAGACACCAACATGTCCCTAGTAAGCCTCTAGTTGACTAGCTCGTTGATCAACAGATAGTCATGGTTTCTGACTATGGACATTGGATGTCATTGATAACGAGATCACATCATTAGGAGAATGATGTGATGGACAAGACCCAATCCTAAACATAGCATAAGATCGTATAGTTCGTTTGCTAGAGTTTTTCCAATGTCAAGTATCCTTTCCTTAGACCATGAGATCGTGTAACTCCCGGATACCGTAGGAGTGCTTTGGGAGTACCAAACGTCACAACGTAACTGGGTGACTATAAAGGTATGCTACGGGTATCTCCGAAAGTGTCTGTTGGGTTGACACGGATCAAGACTGGGATTTGTCACTCCATATGACGGAGAGGTATCACTGGGCCCACTCGGTAATGCATCATCATCTCTCTCCTTTGGTGACCAAGTGTCTGGTCACGGGATCATGCATTACGGTACGAGTAAAGTGACTTGCCGGCAACGAGATTGAACGAGGTATTGGGATACCGACGATCGAATCTCGGGCAAGTAACATACCGATTGACAAAGGGAATTGTATACGGGGTTGCTTGAATCCTCGACATCGTGGTTCATCCGATGAGATCATCGAGGAGCATGTGGGAGCCAACATGGGTATCCAGATCCCGCTGTTGGTTATTGACCGGAGAGCATCTCGGTCATGTCTACATGTCTCCCGAACCCGTAGGGTCTACACACTTAAGGTTCGGTGACGCTAGGGTTGTAGGGATATGTATATGCAGTGACCCGAATGTTGTTCGGAGTCCCGGATGAGATCCCGGACGTCACGAGGAGTTCCGGAATGTCCGGAGGTAAAGAATTATATGTAGGAAGTTCTATTTCGGGCATCGGGAAAAGTTTCGGGGTCACCGGTATTGTACCGGGACCACCGGAAGGGTCCCGGGGGTCCACCGGGTGGGGCCACCTGTCCCGGGGGGCCACATGGGCTGTAGGGGGTGCTCCTTGGCATACATGGGCCATGGGCACCAGCCCCAAGAGGCCCATGCGCCTAGGGTTTCAAGGAGGGAAGAGTCCTAGGAGGGGAAGGCACCTCCTAGGTGCCTTGGGGAGGAGGATTCCTCCCCTTGGCCGCACCCCCCTAGGAGATGGATCTCCTAGCGCCGGCGCCCCCCCCCCTTGGCCCTTCCTATATATTAGTGGGGAGATAGGAGGACTTCTTACCTTATCTTGGTGCCCCTCTCCCTCTCCAACACCTCCTCCTCCTCCATAGTGCTTGGCGAAGCCCTGCCGGAGTACTGCAGCTCCATCACCACCACGCCGTCGTGCTGCTGCTGGAGCCATCTCCCTCAACCTCTCCTTCCCCCTTGCTGGATCAAGAAGGAGGAGACGTGGCTGTTCCGTACGTGTGTTGAACGCGGAGGTGCCGTCCGTTCGGTGCTAGGATCTTCGGTGATTCGAATCACGTCGAGTACGACTCCCTCATCCCCGTTCTTTGAACGCTTCCGCTCGCGATCTACAAGGTACGTAGATGCATCTAATCACTCGTTGCTAGATGAACTCCTAGATGGATCTTGGTGAAACCGTAGGAAAATTTTTGTTTTCTGCAAAGTTCCCCAACAGTAGTGACCAGGTTTCTTGCACTTGTGACACGTTCTCTTCTTGTAGTCACGGGAGGAAGATTCATCATTTCTTGAGCTGGATCTTGAATACTGTCTGGAGCCTTTCTTCCTAGTGAACCTTTGTAACTTCTTCACGAGCATGCCAAGCTCCTTTCCGATGTCTTTAGGATCCTCAGAACTACAGTCAGAATCTTCTTCAGATGAGGAAACAGCCTTTGCCTTCAAGGTACGAGCTCGGCCATAGTTGGGACCATAGATGTCTTGTTTCTCAGATAGCTAGAATTCATGTGTGTTGAGCCTCTCAAGTATGTCAGACGGATTGAGAGTCTTAAAGTCAGGGCGTTCTTGAATCATTAGGGCCAAGGTGTCAAATGAGATGGCGAGTGATCTCAAGAGTGTCTTGACGATTTCATGCTTGGTGATTTCAGTGGCGCCGAGTGCATGAAGCTCATTTGTGATATTAGTGAGGTGATCAAACGTCAGCTAAACATTCTCATTGTCATTTCTCTTAAAGCATTGAAGAGATTGCGAATAACACTGATCCTTGAGTCTCTCTGGGTTGAGATGCCTTCATTGACCTTGGAGAGCCAGTCCCAGACTAGCTTTGCAGTTTCTACAGCACTGACGTGGCCATACTGTCCTTTGGTCAGATCACCACAGATGATGTTCTTGGCAGTAGAATCCAGTTGAATGAACTTCTTGACATCAGCTGCGGTGACGCCTTCACCGGCCTTGGGAACGCCATTCTTGATGACATACCAGAGGTCGACATCAATGGCTTCAAGATGCATGCGCATCTTATTCTTCCAGTAAGGGTAGTCAGTGCCATCGAAGACAGGGTACGTAGCGCAGACTTTGATTATCCCTGTAGTCGACATAGCTAAAACTCCAGGTGGTTAAACCAAATCACACAGACAAGGGAGCACCTTGCTCTGATACCAATTGAAAGTGCTAGTGATCGACTAGAGGGGGGGGGGTGAATAGGCGATTTTTATGAAAGTCTTCAAAACACTAGGGTTTTGAAGACAAATAGTAGAAATGAACCTATTGATATGTAGTAGAAGGTAGACTACACTAGACAAGCCATAGACAAGTAAGCAATGAAGTGAAAGCATGAAGACTATCAGCAGCTAGATAGTATGGATCAAGATGGAAGAAAGTATGAAACCAATCAACAACAGTCTTCACACAGTGAAGTCAATCATGTCATGCAAGCAGGCAATGATTGCATGAAGACAAACTGTAAGTAAAGAGAGAGGTAAGTATAGAACCAGTTGCTTGGTGAGGACAGGTATTTGTTGGACCAGTTCCAGTTGCTGTGACAACTGTGCATCCGGTTAGGGAGGCCGAGATTCAACTCATAAGATCGCGTCTTCACCTTATTCCCCTTGAGCTAAGGACACACAGTCCTCGCCCAATCACTCTAGTAAGTCTTCAAGGTAGACTTCCAAACCTTCACAAACTTCGTTCATCGGCGATCCACAATGACTCTTGGATGCTCAGAACGCAGCGCCTAACCGGCTGGAGGATTCACAGTCCTCAAGTGTAATAAGTCTTCAGATCACATAGACAGAAAGACTTTAGTGATGCCTAACACTCTTTGGCTCTGGGTGTTTAGGGCTTTGTCCTCGCAAGGATTTATCTCTCAAAGGCTTCAAGGTGGGTTGCTCTCAAACGACAAAAGACATGCACTAACTCTGAGCAGCCACCAATTTATGGTGTAGGGGGTGGGATATTTATAGCCACTAGGCAACCCGACCTGATTTGTCGGAAATGACCCTGGGTCACTAAGGAATTGACACGTGTCTAACGGTCAGATTTCAAACACACGCGACAGCTTGACTTGGGCTACAAGTAAAGCGGACTTATCCAGCTCTGGATAAGATTTGCTCTCATTGTCTTCGCTCGAAGACATAGGATTTGGTTGAGCATCACTTCAGTCACTCTGACTTTGTTCACTTGGACCACACTTAACAGTACGGTGGTTCCTATGACTCAACAAACAAGAAAAGGAAACTACGAAACAACTATGTCTTCGCAATCCATAGTCTTCACGTGAATGTCTTCTCGAGTCACAGTACTTCGTTGTGAATATCTTCACATACCACCATTGTCTTCAATGTCTTCACACATTTTTAGGGGTCATCTCTGGTAGGTAAACCGAATCAATGAGGGACTACTACCTGTGTTATCCCTGCAATTCTCACAAACACATTTGTCCCTCAACCAAGTTTGTCGTCAATACTCCAAAACAAATTAGGGGTGGTACTAGATGCACTTACACTCCCCCTCCCCCGTCTGGGTCATTTATACTACCATTCCCTCTGTTTTATGCGGAGTAAATAAAAACATAGGGAGTATACTACGGATGAGGATCCCCTGACGTGGCCGAACCCATTGAGTAACTGACATGCGGGGCCTAGCAAGACTGGGGTCCACCAGTAAGTGACCGAAAGGAAGGGTAAGGCCGGGATACCTATGTCAGAGGATCCACTTCCACCACTACTCCCTCCTTCCATCTACAGGGCCTAATGCATTTTTCGAGGCTAACTTTGACCAAATGTTGGAGTAATAATATATGACATGCAACTTAGACAAAGCATATGATCAAATTCGTATGTGAAAGGAGCTTCCAATGATATAATTTTCACATTATACATCTCACGTACTATTAATCTTGTCAGTAGTCAAAGGCGGTTTTGAAAAACGCATTAGAGCATGGTTAATAATATAGCCAGGCGATGGCTATAAGGAACTGCCATGTCATCTATAGCCATCATCTATATGCACTCATACAATAGTGTGGGCTATAAGGTTGGCTATTTCCCGCAAAAAATATAAGGTTGGCTATTGTATTAGTACTTTTTCCCATCTCGTCTCTATCTCTTTCTTCATATTTATTGTATTTACCTAGGAATGCGTATATAGCTAGGCTCTTGCATGAGAGCTCACTCCCCTTACTTTTTCACATCTCTCTCCTTCACATAGGCAAAAGTGCCATGTAAGTTGGTTCTTAGAATGGCTATTAGGTTGGCTCTAAGCATTTAATATTTGCATGAGCAAGGTATCTGATTGGAAGAGAGTTGCATGCATACTATTTTTTCTTGATCTATGTGTTATAGCCGGGCTGTAGAATATAAGAGCACACTTCACTCTCTCTCCTCTCTTCTCACTCCTCCAAGTAGGATTTTAATGACATGACAAGTCTTATAGCCTGCTGACTAGGCCTTATTAGACTTGCTCTTAGGGCCTATATAAATGGAAGGAGGGAGTACTATGAGCACTGCATAATCTACTACAGATGTTGTTAGTACTCCAGTAGTACTATTGGAAAGGGAGCTTAAAAAAGTTACTATTGGACTGGCTATACATGGAAAAATCCTAGTAGGAAGAGCATGCGCGAGAACAAGCACATTCACGTGGTTGAAAACAAATTGGAAACCATCTCTTTTTGAATACAAATCTAGGAGTACATACGAATCTAACAATATTGATTGGGCATTGTTGAATGTTGCTACTTTTTTCTGTAAGTTTGATCAAAGTAGAGATACTTTGACTACATATAAAACTTATATGTAAACTAGAAAGGATCAGAGGGAGTATATTGTACGTCCAAAAGTGAAACGAACATTGAATACCCTTTATATATGATTTGCGGATGCTATGATCACCGGTTCAAAATTTTGAATCCACCTTAAGTATCACACATGCACCCACTCGTTTTCTCTCGATTTCATCTCAGGGTCCGGAGATCGATTGAAAGAGGACTAGGGTGGGTACAATATGTTCGATTCGCTTACGAACATACAATATACTCCCTCTGATCCCCACAGACCCCCCTCGCGGGTCATTTCTATCATAGAAACATACCAAACCTTTATCTCCTTGCATGAAACGCAATTAATCTCTCAACATCAATCGATCTCGTCAAGATGTGTCAGTGCATGAACCGAATGTGATGTGAAAACTAAGGCGGGAAGCGACACATAGTAGAGGCAACGTGAAACTTTAAATGAACTGTTTGTCTGTATGCATGTCGGACAAATTACAACATTGGAATACAAGCATGGTCTAGGCCCACATGTGAATGATACTCGGCGGAATGTTCAAATGAGGCATGCGGGAGGATGGACTCGACCGGAGGGCGGCATGATCGATGGAGAAGAGGGTTGGAGAGGAATGAGAAATAAGCAACGCCGCATGATTATACTTGAACGGACTCAAATAAACAATAAGTTGTCTCGTTTTCCCTTCCGTCTTGGTCACGGAGTAAGATACTCCCTCTGTTTTTATTTACTCTGCATATTAGGTTTGACTGAAGTCAAACTTCATAAAATTTGACCAAGTTTATAGAAAACTAGCAAGATGCCCGTGCCTTGCACGAACATCAAGATCTTGTGGGAGAAAAGGATGAACGAGGGAAGGCCTTATCTGCAAATGTGGAGAGGAGTGCGGGTAAATTGTCATAGTTTCCTCCTATCCGTTAGATATATATCGGACGGCCTATATTGCAGGATGGCAGGCACACCATCATCACCAACTCTGCTTTTTATGTACACTAGCAAGATGCCCTGCGTTGCACGAACATCAAGATGCATTTGTATGAGTAGTTTATCTTGTGGGAGAAAAGGATGAATGAGGGAAGGCCTTATTTGCAAATGTGGAGAGGGGTGTGGGTATCTTTTTGCAAAATTGCCATAGTTTCCTTCATATCCGTCAGATATAAATCGGATGGACTCTTATAAAAAACAGAGTTGGTGATGATGGTGTGCATGCCATCCTTCAATATAGGCCGTCCGAATTATATCTGACGGATAGGAAGGAAACTATGGCAATTTTGCAAAAAGGTACCCACACACCTCTCCACAATTGCAAATAAGGCCTTCCCTCGTTCATCCTTTTCTCTCACGAGATAAACTAGTCATACAAATTCATCTCGATGTTACGTGCAATGCATGGGCATCTTGCTAGTAGGAGTATAAATATGAACATTTACAATAGCAAATATATATGATGTGAAAGTATATTCAATAATGAATCTAATGGTATTGATTTGTTATTATTTCTGTCTATGAACTTTGTCAAAGTTTACAAAGTTTGACTTTGAGCAAAGCTAAAATGAGGAGTAAATAAAAATAGAGGGAGTACGCAGGGACTACTATAGTTACTACTGCCGGAATGCGGGCACGGACCGGGCACACCTCAATTATTCTTTCAAACAGTCGGACACCTACATTTAGCACACCATCCGGCTACTTAATCAAGTGTTACACTTCACTACTTGAAAAGGAAAAGGGTGGTACCGTACCCAAAACCACCACACTTGGGGCTAGGGTAACAACTTGGTACTGTACCACATTTGAACCAGGGCACAAAAACCACCCGTTCTGCGCCTAATGCGCAATGCGGAGCACTGACGCTCGAATATGGCCGGGGAAACAAGGAAATCGACATGCGGGGCACACCTGTCGGGACGACGTGGCACAGACTAGTCCAACGCAGGAGCTGGCCCACGACCTCCTCGCCACCGGCAACCGGTCATGTGGGTCATGGGGCCCAGCAACATGGCGTAGCTCCAGCACCGCCTCTGGACAAGGCGACCGCGGTGAGCAACACGCTCATCGTTGCTGGACATGGTCGGTTTCAGTGTGCCGAGGGTGGTGTTAGCACTGTGGAACGACCAGCAGATCAACACCCGGCTCGTCGAGGATGCACGGGGCGCCGAAGTGCGCGCGCGCCGCAATGCGTTCGCGAAGTGGTGTAGCATGGCCAACTGCATCCCCAGGACCTGAGACCATGCTGGGTCGTCTTGCTTTTTCAATGACATGTGGGGTCACATGTGAGCAAAGGGCATCTCCAATGTTGCCACGACCACAGCTGACTACCCCGGCACACCAAAAACTCTCGTCCCTCGTGCCGTCGCGTGGTGCGTCCCAGCCGGTGCTAGCTGCCCGCATTCATGTTGTCCATCCGTATGCCGTCGTTAAGAGGCTCAGTGCCCGAGGAACAAACTCCGGCGGCTTAATGACATGCTCGGACGCTTTGGCCTCACCGGAATGCGCTATTTTAAAGCAGCAATGCCCAGCTAACCTCCAAACCATAGCGCATTGTCCTGCTACCTGACACCACATCAGCCATGACTGCGAGCGCGAACGCTCTACGGGAGAGCTTTGTCTTCAGGGATGAAGCTTCAGGTCACCGCCCTCGCTCAAGTCGCCGCTCGCGACGCAATAGCGCCGTAGCCGGACGTGGAGGCGACCGCACAAGCGGTGGCCACGATGGCGGCCGACGACGGGAGCACCGTCAGCCACGCGTCCTACTTCCTGTCGTCCAATGTCCGGCACCGCTGAGGTCGGGGACTCCTCCGAGGATGAGTAGGGCATGGGAGGCGGCAGGGCATGGTGTGCCAACTGGCCGGTCTGTCTCCCATGTTCTACTCTTCCTCGCCGGAGACCGCACCTTCGTCTTGAACCCCGCCCCAGTACATGGAGATCGCAGATGGAGGACGTCGGTCGCTGCCATAGAATAGGTTTAGGGTTTATTTTATTTTTCTGTCCTATAAAATTTTGAAATGTAATGAAAATATGTCATGTTTGCATTAATCTCGGACGGTGTATATGAACTTTCACAATAATATAGTATATTATAGGAGTACTAGCAAGATGCCTGTGCGTCGCACGGAACATCAAGATCTTGTGGGAGAAAAGGATGAACGAGGGAAGGCCTTAACTGTAAATGTGGAGAGGAGTGCGGGTAAATTGTCATAGTTTCCTTCCTATCCATTAGATATAGATCGGATGGCCTATATTGCTGGATGGTAGGCACACCATCATCACCAACTCTGCTTTTTATTGAACCTAGACAAAGCTAACATGCGAAGTAAATAAACACATAGGGTCTACGTACAGAATTTATCTTAGGCACTCCAATAGTACGTCCACTACACATTCACGCATTTCACATCTTTCTACATCTACGGGAACCTACGAAAGGGTTAACATAAATTGCCTCTCTCTCTCCTCCCTGATTTTCATGGTGGTGGGCCCCTCCCTCCCCCCAATCTACAATCAACAGCTCACTTGTTTCACATTACGTTAATTACATAACCGGGAGTACGTAGGTGTAGCATTACTCCTGCAAAAAAACCAACTAAGCCAACCTCCCAGCATATCGCGCGAGAAAAGACCAGGCTGCACCCTTTTAGTCGGGATTACCAGATTACTAGTAGTAGTATCGATGGATCGCGTGAAGTACCAAGTTTTTTTGAGGGGGCGAAGCACCTAGTTTAAAAGGAAAAGTGCGGTACACTCACAGCACCCCTATCGCCGGTCGCATTGCACCCCACACACGTTTTGTCCTGCACACGGCTCATGCAAACGGAATGCACTTCGGCATGCCTCTTCACTGACATGTGGGACCGCATTTGGAGAAACCAACCATGCCCCAAACTCCCCTGCCCACCGCGCGAAAATTCCCTCCCAAAATATCTCCCAAATCCCACATTCACCAGCCCTTCGGCCAACTAGCCAATAATATTCCCCAAACCCCTCCCCCGTCCCCCTCCACTCCATTCGCTCCGCCAAAGCCGCCCTCCCCCGCGCCGATACGTCGGTGCCGCGTTGTCGGGTGCGCGTGATCCTCTCGCTCCCACAGTACGCTCTCGTAGACTGCCGTCCTCTAGCCGCCGCCACCACTGGCGTACGTTCTTGTGGAGGCGCACGAGTCAGCGCCGCCACCGCTGGCGACGTTCGGTGTGGAGACGCACGACGGTCAGCTTCTCCCATGGTACGTGCATTCTAGACTGAGACCCCGTGCATGTCGCTGTAGCATTGAATGTTAGCTGATAGACGCTGTTAATCTCACTGTTTGCCGATGTAGTTTACAGTCAATATGCTCTGCTTAAGAAGCTTCCTTGCCCTGTTCTGCACTCAATCTGCTAAGCTAAGATTGCATGCCAAGCCCGATTAGTTGCTAAAATATCCTGCCATATATTTATTATGACGTAGATTGCCATGGTCTAGTAGCCAATCTGTTAGGTGAAATAGCTCTACACCGTTTTATACTCGATCTTTGTTGCTGCAATGGCCTTCGATAGTTTGATGGCTGTGTGCTCAGCCTCATTGATTACTGAAACAACCTGCCATAATTTAGCACTCAAATTTGTTTGCTGAATTAGCTTGAAATATATTTCGTTACTTAGATCTGCTCGTCCAAATATGTTGCCATAGCTTTAGACATCGACCTATGTATTTTTTTCTGGACTTCATAAAAAATCTCTCT
>NC_053028.1:534496601-534565434 GCF_003073215.2 Triticum urartu | reverse complement strand
CACAATTGATCATTGAGATCGTTCCTTAGCCGTGTGCGGTGCCCCCTGCCACCAAACTCCACCTCGGTCATATCGTTGTAGAGCTTAGGCGAAGCCCTGCGTCGGTGAAACATCAAGATCGTCGCCACGCCGTCGTGCTGACGGAACTCATCCTCGACGCTTTGCTGGATCGGAGCCCGAGGATCGTCATCGAGCTGAACATGTGCTAAGAACTCGGAGGTGCCGGAGTAACGGTGCTTGGATCGGTTGGATCGGGAAGAAGACGTACGACTACTTCCTATACGTTGTGTCAACGCTTCCGTTGCAATCTACCAGGGTACGTAGATCATACTCTCCCCTCGTTGCTATGCATCACCATGATCTTGCGTGTGCGTAGGAAAATTTTGAAATTACTACGTTCCGCAACAGTGGTATCAGAGCCTAGGTTTTATGGTTTGATGTTATATGCACGAGTAGAACACAAGTGAGTTGTGGACGATACAAGTCATACTGCCTACCAGCATGTCATACTTTGGTTCGGCGGTATTGTTGGACGAGACGACCCGGACCAACCTTACGCGTACGCTTACGCGAGACCGGTTCCCTCGACGTGCTTTGCACAGAGATGGCTTGCGGGCGACTGTCTCCCCAACTTTAGTTGAACCAAGTATGGCTACGCCCGGTCCTTGAGAAGGTTAAAACGGAGTCTATTTGACAAACTATCGTTGTGGTTTTGATGCGTAGGTGAGATTGGTTCTTACTTAAGCCCGTAGCAGCCACGTAAAACTTGCAACAACAAAGTAGAGGACGTCTAACTTGTTTTTGCAGGGCATGTTGTGATGTGATATGGTCAAAGCATGATGCTGAATTTTATTGTATGAGATGATCATGTTTTGTAACCAAGTTATCGGCAACTGGCAAGAGCCATATGGTTGTCGCTTTATTGTATGCAATGCAATCGCGATGTAATGCTTTACTTTATTACTAAGCGGTAGTGATAGTCGTGGAAGCATAAGATTGGCGAGACGACAACGATGCTACGATGGAGATCAAGGTGTCGCGCCGGTGACGATGGTGATCATGACGTTGCTTTGGAGATGGAGATCACAAGCACAAGATGATGATGGCCATATCATATCATTTATATTGATTGCATGTGATGTTTATCCTTTTATGCATCTTATCTTGCTTTGATTGACGGTAGCATTATAAGATGATCTCTCACTAAATTATCAAGAAGTGTTCTCCCTGAGTATGCACCGTTGAAAAAGTTCTTCGTGCTGAGACACCACGTGATGATCGGGTGTGATAGGCTCTACGTTCAAATACAACGGGTGCAAAACAGTTGCACACGCGGAATACTCAGGTTGTACTTGACGAGCCAAGCATATACAGATATGGCCTCGGAACACGGAGACCGAAAGGTCGAGCGTGAATCATATAGTAGATATGATCAACATAACGATGTTCACCATTGAAAACTACTCCATCTCACGTGATGATCGGTTATGGTTTAGTTGATTTGGATCACGTGATCACTTAGAGGATTAGAGGGATGTCTATCTAAGTGGGAGTTCTTAAGTAAATTTGATTAACTGAACTTAAACTTATCATGAACTTAGTACCTGATAGTATCTTGCTTGTTTATGTTGATTGTAGATAGATGGCTCGTGTTGTTGTTCCGTTAAATTTTAATGCGTTCCTTGAGAAAGCAAAGTTGAAAGATGATGGTAGCAATTACACGGACTGGGTCCGTAACTTGAGGATTATCCTCATTGCTGCACAGAAGAATTACGTCCTGGAAGCACCGCTAGGTGCCAGGCCTGCTGCTAGAGCAACACCAAAAGTTATGAACGTCTGGCAGAGCAAAGCTGATGACTACTCGATAGTTCAGTGTGCCATGCTTTACGGCTTAGAATCGGGACTTCAACGACGTTTTGAACGTCATGGAGCATATGAGATGTTCCAGGAGTTGAAGTTAATATTTCAAGCAAATGCCCGGATTGAGAGATATGAAGTCTCCAATAAGTTCTATAGCTGTAAGATGGAGGAGAACAGTTCTGTCAGTGAGCATATACTCAAAATGTCTGGGTATAATAATCACTTGATTCAATTGGGAGTTAATCTTCGTGATGATCTTCGTGAACAGTTCTGACGTGATGATTTCAAGCAAATGCCAGATGATTGCGTCATTGACAGAATTCTCCAATCACTGCCACCAAGCTATAAAAGCTTCGTGATGAACTATAATATGCAAGGTATGAACAAGACTATTCCTGAGCTCTTCGCAATGCTGAAAGCTGCGGAGGTAGAAATCAAGAAGGAGCATCAAGTGTTGATGGTTCACAAAACCACTAGTTTCAAGAAAAAGGGCAAAGGGAAGAAGAAGGGGAACTTCAAGAAGAACAGCAAGCAAGTTGCTGCTCAAGAGAAGAAACCCAAGTCTGGACCTAAGCCTGAAACTGAGTGCTTCTACTGCAAGCAGACTGGTCACTGGAAGCGGAACTGCCTCAAGTATTTGGCGGATAAGAAGGATGGCAAGGTGAACAAAGGTATATGTGATATACATGTTATTGATGTGTACCTTACTAATGCTCGCAGTAGCACCTGGGTATTTGATACTGGTTCTGTTGCTAATATTTGCAACTCGAAACAGGGACTACAGAATAAGCGGACACTAGCAAAGGATGAGGTGACGATGCGCGTGGGAAACGGTTCCAAAGTCGATGTGATCGCGGTCGGCACGCTACCTCTACATCTACCTTTGGGATTAATATTAAACCTAAATAATTGTTATTTGGTGCCAGCGTTGAGCATGAACATTATATCTGGATCTAGTTTAATGCGAGACGGTTATTCATTTAAGTCAGAGAATAATGGTTGTTCTATTTATATGAGTAATATCTTTTATGGTCATGCACCTTTGAAGAGTGGTCTATTTTTGATGAATCTCGATAGTAGTGACACACATATTCATAATGTTGAAGCCAAAAGATGCAGAGTTGATAATGAAAGTGCAACTTATTTGTGGCACTGTCGTTTAGGTCATATCGGTGTAAAGCGCATGAAGAAACTCCATACTGATGGACTTTTGGAACCACTTGATTATGAATCACTTGGTACTTGCGAACCGTGCCTCATGGGCAAGATGACTAAAACACCGTTCTCCGGTACTATGGAGAGAGCAACAGATTTGTTGGAAATCATACATACCGATGTATGTGGACCGATGAATATTGAGGCTCGTGGCGGATATCGTTATTTTCTCACCTTCACAGATGACTTAAGCAGATATGGGTATATCTACTTAATGAAACACAAGTCTGAAACATTTGAAAAGTTCAAAGAATTTCAGAGTGAAGTTGAAAATCATCGTAACAAGAAAATAAAATTTCTACGATCTGATCGTGGAGGAGAATATTTGAGTTACGAGTTTGGTGTACATTTGAAAAAATGTGGAATAGTTTCGCAACTCACGCCACCCGGAACACCACAGCGTAATGGTGTGTCCGAACGTCGTAATCGTACTTTACTAGATATGGTACGATCTATGATGTCTCTTACTGATTTACCGCTATCATTTTGGGGTTATGCTTTAGAGACGGCCGCATTCACGTTAAATAGGGCACCATCAAAATCCGTTGAGACGACGCCTTACGAACTATGGTTTGGCAAGAAACCAAAGTTGTCGTTTCTTAAAGTTTGGGGCTGCGATGCTTATGTGAAAAAGCTTCAACCTGATAAGCTCGAACCCAAATCGGAGAAATGTGTCTTCATAGGATATCCAAAGGAAACTATTGGATACACCTTCTATCACAGATCCGAAGGCAAGACTTTTGTTGCTAAGTTCGGAAACTTCCTAGAGAAGGAGTTTCTCTCGAAAGAAGTGAGTGGGAGGAAAGTAGAACTTGACGAGGTAACTGTACCTACTCCCTTATTAGAAAGTGGAACATCACAGAAAACTGTTTCTGCGACACCTACACCAATAAGTGAGGAAGCTAATGATGATGATCATGAAACTTTAGATCAAGATACTACTGAACCTCGTAGATCAACCAGAGTGAGATCCACACCAGAGTGGTACGGAAATCCTGTTCTGGAAGTCATGCTACTAGATCATGATGAACCTACGAACTATGAAGAAGCGATGGTGAGCCCAGATTCCGCAAAGTGGCTTGAAGCCATGAAATCTGAGATGGGATCCATGTATGAGAACAAATTATGGACTTTGGTTGACTTGCCCGATGATCGGCAAGCAATTGAGAATAAATGGATCTTTAAGAAGAAGACTGACGCTGATGGTAATGTTACTGTCTATAAAGCTCGACTTGTCGCAAAAGGTTTTCGACAAGTTCAAGGGATTGACTACGATGAGACTTTCTCACCCGTAGCGATGCTTAAGTCTGTCCGAATCATGTTAGCAATTGCCGCATTTTATGATTATGAAATTTGGCAGATGGATGTCAAAACTGCATTCCTGAATGGATTTCTGGAAGAAGAGTTGTATATGATGCAACCGGAAGGTTTTGTCGATCCAAAGGGAGCTAACAAAGTGTGCAAGCTCCAGCGATCCATTTATGGACTGGTGCAAGCCTCTCGGAGTTGGAATAAACGCTTTGATAGTGTGATCAAAGCATTTGGTTTTATACAGACTTTCGGAGAAGCCTGTATTTACAAGAAAGTGAGTGGGAGCTCTGTAGCATTTCTAATATTATATGTGGATGACATATTACTGATTGGAAATGATATAGAATTTCTGGATAGCATAAAGGGATACTTGAATAAAAGTTTTTCAATGAAAGACCTCGGTGAAGCTGCTTACATATTAGGCATAAAGATCTATAGAGATAGATCAAGACGCTTAATTGGACTTTCACAAAGCACATACCTTGACATGATTTTGAAGAAGTTCAAAATGGATCAAGCAAAGAAAGGGTTCTTGCCTGTGTTACAAGGTGTGAGATTGAGTAAGACTCAATGCCCGACCACTGCAGAAGATAGAGAGAAAATGAAAGATGTTCCCTATGCTTCAGCCATAGGCTCTATCATGTATGCAATGCTGTGTACCAGACCTGATGTGTGCCTTGCTATAAGTTTAGCAGGGAGGTACCAAAGTAATCCAGGAGTGGATCACTGGACAGCGGTCAAGAACATCCTGAAATACCTGAAAAGGACTAAGGATATGTTTCTCATATATGGAGGTGACAAAGAGCTCACCGTAAGAGGTTACGTTGATGCAAGCTTTGACACTAATCCGGACGATTCTAAATCGCAAACCGTATACGTGTTTACATTAAACGGTGGAGCTGTCAGTTGGTGCAGTTCTAAACAAAAGCGTCGTAGCGGGATCTACATGTGAAGCGGAGTATATAGCTGCTTCGGAAGCAGCGAACGAAGGAGTCTGGATGAAGGAGTTCATATCCGATCTAGGTGTCATACCTAGTGCATCGGGTCCAATGAAAATCTTTTGTGACAATACTGGTGCAATTGCCTTGGCAAAGGAATCCAGATTTCACAAAAAGACCAAACACATCAAGAGACGCTTCAACTCCATCCGGGATCTAGTCCAGGTGGGAGACATAGAGATTTGCAAGATACATACGGATCTGAATGTTGCAGACCCGTTGACTAAGCCTCTTCCACGAGCAAAACATGATCAACACCAAGACTCCATGGGTGTTAGGATCATTACAGTGTAATCTAGATTATTGACTCTAGTGCAAGTGGGAGACTGAAGGAAATATGCCCTAGAGGCAATAATAAAGTTATTATTTATTTCCTTATATCATGATAAAGGTTTATTATTCATGCTAGAATTGTATTAACTGGAAACATAATACATGTGTGAATACATAGACAAACAGAGTGTCACTAGTATGCCTCTACTAGACTAGCTCGTTAATCAAAGATGGTTATGTTTCCTAACCATGAACAAAGAGTTGTTATTTGATTAACGAGGTCACATCATTAGTTGAATGATCTGATTGACATGACCCATTCTATTAGCTTAGCACCCGATCGTTTAGTATGTTGCTATTGCTTTATCCATGACTTATACATGTTCCTATGACTATGAGATTATGCAACTCCCGTTTGCCGGAGGAACACTTTGGTGTGCTACCAAACGTCACAACGTATAGAACAAGGTGCTCTACATAGCGCAAAAAAGAAATACAAAAAGATAAACAAAAAGTAGAATGAGTAAAAACAGGTTTAAGGAGCATTAAGAAAAAAGTGAATGTCGAACGGATTTCAATATTTATATAACAGAAGCATACGAGAGGCAACAGATATAATAGAATTAAGCAGAAGCATACAATAAGAAAACCGAGTTATAGGACGGACGCGCAAAAAAATCAAAAAAAAAGTAACAAAACACAAGAGAAGAAGGGATAAAAAACAAGAAGATAAACAGTTAAGAAAGAAAAATTTAAACAAAATAAAAAGAAAAGAAAGATAAAAAAAATATAAATAAAAAACAAAAAAAAACAAAGTACAAAAAAGACACAGAGATTAAGTAAAGAAAAACTTAAGAATAAACAAAAAAAATACTAGAAATGAACGAAAAGAAGATAAATAGAAGAGAAAAAAGAAAAAAAAAAAAACCAGAAATACACGCAGGTAACAAAATAAAAGAAGATAATAGAAAGGAATAAAGATAAAGAAATTAAAAAAAAAAAAGAAAGGAAAGACTAAAGAAGAAAAGATAGTAATTAACGAAAAGAGAGCATGACTTATACATGTTACTATGACTATGGGATTATGCAACTCCCGTTTACCGGAGGAACACTTCGTGTGCTACCAAACGTCACAACGTAACTGGGTGATTATAAAGGTGCTCTACAGGTGTCTCCGAAGGTACTTGTTGGGTTGGCGTATTTCGAGATTAGGATTTGTCACTCCGATTGTCGGAGAGGTATCTCTGGGCCCTCTCGGTAATGCACATCACTAAGCCTTGCAAGCATTGCAACTAATAAGTTAGTTGCAGGATGATGTATTACGGAACGAGTAAAGAGACTTGCCGGTAACGAGATTGAACTAGGTATTGAGATACCGACGATCGAATCTCGGGCAAGTAACATACCGATGACAAAGGGAACAACGTATGTTGTTATGCGGTCTAACCGATAAAGATCTTCGTAGAATATGTAGGAGCCAATATGAGCATCCAGGTTCCGCTATTGGTTATTGACCGGAGACGTGTCTCGGTCATGTCTACATTGTTCTCGAACCCGTAGGGTCCGCACGCTTAACGTTACGATGGCAGTTTCACTATGAGTTTATATATTTTGATGTACCGAAGGTTGTTCAGAGTTCCGGATGTGATCCGGACATAACGAGGAGTCTAAAATAGTCGAGAAATAAAGATTGATATATTGGACGACTATATTCGGACACAGGAATGGTTCCGGAGTTATCGGATATAAAACGGAGTACCGGGGGTTACCGGAACCCCCCCCCCCCCCCCCCCCGGGGGGGGTTAATGGGCCTCATGGGCCCAAAGTGGAGCAGAGGAGGGGCGGCCAGGGCAGGCTGCGCGCCCCCTCCCCCTCTAGTCCGAATTGGACAAGGAGGGAGGGGCGGCGCCCCCCTTTCCTTTCTCTCCTCTCTCCCTTCCTTCCCCCTCTCCTAGTTGGACAAGGAAAGGAGGGAGTCCTACTCCCGGTAGGAGTAGGACTCCTCCCTGGCGCGCCTCCTCCTGGCCGGCCGCCCCTCCCCCTTGCTCCTTTATATACGGGGGCAGGGGCACCTCTAGACACAACAATTGATACTTGAGATCTATTAGCCGTGTGCAGTGCCCTCCTCCACCATAATCCTCGATAATATTGTAGCGGTGCTTAGGCGAGGCCCTGCGACGGTAGAACATCAAGATCATCACCATGCCATCGTGCTAATGGAACTCTTCCCTGACATTCTGCTGGATCGGAGTCCGGGGATCGTCATCAAGCTGAACATGTGCTAGAACTCGGAGGTGCTGTAGTTTCGGTGCTTGATCAGTCGGGGCGTGAAGACGTACGACTACATCAACCGCGTTGTGCTAACGCTTCCGCTTCCGGTCTACGAGGGTACATAGACAACACTCTCCCCTCTCGTTGCTATGCATCACCATGATCTTGCGTGTGCGTAGGAATTTTTTTGAAATTACTATGTTCCCCAACAAGCATGCACGTATGGTGAACCGTTAGGTGATGAAGTCGGAGCATGATTTATTTATTGATTGTCTTCCTTATGACTGGCGGTCGGGGATGAGCGATGGTCTTTTCCTACCAATCTATCCCCCTAGGAACATGCACGCAGTACTTTGTTTCGATAACTAATAGATTTTTGCAATAAGTATGTGAGTTCTTTATGACTAATGTTGAGTCCATGGATTATATGCACTCTCACCCTTCCAGCATTGCTAGCCTCTCTTGTGCCGCGCAACTTTCGCTGGTACCATACACCCACCATTACCTTCCTCAAAACAGCCACCATACCTACCTATTATGGCATTTCCATAGCCATTCCGAGATATATTGCCATGCAACTTTCCACCGTTCCGTTTATTATGACACGCTTCATCATTGTAATATTGCTTTGCATGATCATGTAGTTGACATCGTATTTGTGGCAAAGCCACCATTCATAATTCTTTCATACATGTCACTCTTGATTCATTGCACATCCCGGTACACCGCCGAAGGCATTCATATAGAGTCATATTTTGTTCTAAGTATCGAGTTGTAATTCTTGAGTTGTAAGTAAATAAAAGTGTGATGCTCATCATTATTAGAGCATTGTCCCATGTGAGGAAAGGATGATGGAGACTATGATTCCCACACAAGTCGGGATGAGACTCCGGACGAAAAATGAAAAAAGAGAAAAAAGAGGCCATAAAAAAAGGCCCCAAAAAAACAAAAAAATGAGAGAAAAAGAGAGAAGGGGCAATGCTACTATCCTTTTACCACACTTGTGCTTCAAAGTAGCACCATGACCTTCATGATAGAGAGTCTCCTATGTTGTCACTTTCATATACTAGTGGGAATCTTTCATTATAGAACTTGGCTTGTATATTCCAATGATGGGCTTCCTCAAAATGCCCTAGGTCTTCGTGAGCAAGTGAGTTGGATGCACACCCACTTAGTTTCTTTTTGAGCTTTCATACACTTATAGCTCTAGTGCATCCGTTGCATGGCAATCCCTACTCACTCACATTGATATCTATTGATGGGCATCTCCATAGCCTGTTGATACGCCTAGTTGATGTGAGACTATCTTCTCCTTTTTATCTTCTCCACAACCACCATTTTATTCCACCTATAGTGCTATGTCAATGGCTCATGCTCATGTATTGCGTGAAGATTGAAAAAGTTTGAGAACATCAAAAGTATGAAACAATTTCTTGGCTTGTCATCGGGGTTGTGCATGATTTAAATATTTTGTGTGATGAAGATAGAGCATAGCCAGACTATATGATTTTGTAGGGATAGCTTTCTTTGGCCATGTTATTTTGAGAAGACATGATTACTTTGTTAGTATGCTTGAAGTATTATTATTTTTATGTCAATATTAAACTTTTGTCTTGAATCTTTTGGATCTGAACATTCATGCCACAATAAAGAAAATTACATTGATAAATATGTTAGGTAGCATTCCACATCAAAAATTCTGTTTTTATCTTTTACCTACTCGAGGACGAGCAGGAATTAAGCTTGGGGATGCTTGATACATCTCCAACGTATCTATAATTTTTGATTGTTCCATGCTATTATATTATCCATCTAGGATGTTTTATATGCATTTATATGCTATTTTATATGATTTTGGGACTAACCTATTAACCTAGAGCCCAGTGCCAGTTTTTGTTTTTTCCTTGTTTTTGAGTATCACAGAAAAGGAAAATCAAACAGAGTCCAATTGACCTGAAATTTGGCGGAGATTATTTTTGGACCAGAAGAAGCCCACGAAGTATCGGAGATGGGCCAGAAGAGTCCCGAGGCACCCACGGGGGTGGGGGCTGTGCCGTACCCCCTGGGCGTGCCCCCCTATCTCGTGGTCGCCTCGGGGACCCCGCTGACTTGTTCCCAACGCCAACACCTCTTATATATACCCAAACTTCCAGAACATAACCTAGATCGGGAGTTCTGCCGCCACAAGCCTCTGTAGCCACCGAAAACCAATCTAGACCCGTTCCGGCACCCTGCCGGAGGGGGAATCCCTCTCCGGTGGCCATCTTCATCATCCCGATGCTCTCCATGATGAGGAGGGAGTAGTTCACCCTCGGGGCTGAGGGTATGTACTAGTAGCTATATGTTTGATCTCTCTCTCTCTCTTGTGTTCTTGATTCGGCACGATCTTGATGTATCGCGAGCTTTGCTATTATAGTTGGATCTTATGATGTTTCTCCCCCTCTATCTCATTGTGATGAATTGAGTTTTCCCTTTGAAGTTATCTTATCGGATTGAGTCTTTAAGGATTTGAGAACACTTGATGTATGTCTTGCATGTGCTTATCTGTGGTGACAATGGGATATCACGTGATCCACTTGATGTATGTTTTGGTGATCAACTTGTGAGTTCCGTGACCTCGTGAACTTATGCATAGGGGTTGGCACACGTTTTCGTCTTGACTCTCCGGTAGAAACTTTGGGGCACTCTTTGAAGTTCTTTATGTTTGTTGAATAGATGAATTTGAGATTGTGTGATGCATATTGTATAATCATACCCACGGATACTTGATGTGACATTGGAGTATCTAGGTGACATTAGGGTTTTGGTTGATTTGTGTCTTAAGGTGTTATTCTAGTAGGAACTCTACGATAGATTGAACAGAAAGAATAGCTTCGTGTTATTTTACTACAGACTCTTGAATAGATCGATCAGAATGGATAACTTTGAGGTGGTATCATACCCTACCATAATCTCTTCGTTTGTTCTCCGCTATTAGTGAATTTGGAGTGACTCTTTGTTGCATGTTTAGGGATAGTTATATGATCCAATTATGTTATTATTGTTGAGAGAACTTGCACTAGTGAAAGTATGAACCCCAGGCCTTGTTTCCTAGCATTGCAATACCGTTTTCACTTACTTTTATCATTAGTTACCTTGCTGTTTTTATATTTTCAGATTACAAAAACCTATATCTACCATCCATATTGCACTTGTATCACCATCTTTTCGCCGAACTAGTGCACCTATACAATTTACCATTATATTAGGTGTGTTGGGGACACAAGAGACTCTTTGCTATTTGGTTGTAGGGTTGTTTGAGAGAGACCATCTTCATCCTACGCCTCCCACGGATTGATAAACCTTAGGTCATCCACTTGAGGGAAATTTGCTACTGTCCTACAAACCTCTGCACTTGGAGGCCGAACAACATCTACAAGAAGAAGGTTGTGTAGTAGACATCAAATATCATCACTGAGTCGATGAAGGAGCGCCAGCATTGTTGGGGTCGGTTGTTGAGGTAGGGCCTACCGCAGTGTCGTCCAAATCTTCATGCTCACCAGTCACACACGATGAAGATTATGAGCTAGATACCAAGGAAGGAACTTTGGTTTTCTTGAATTTCTTCGCTGGTGGTTGAGACCATTCAAAGTCCTTCTTGAAACCCAGTTGCTTCAGATCTTCACCATAGAGATGAGACAGAACAGCCAGGTGCGATTGAATACTTCATGGAGGTAGAAGTGGTTCTTCTTCACTGCATCGTGTGTAGCAGTCATGTTGTGAAGAATAGAACCAAACTGGCGCTTAACCCATTTGTGGTTGCGATCGACCTTCTGGTGAAGACTAAGGAGAAGCTCACGATCAGTCATCACCCTTGGAGTTATGCCTTGAGGATTTTGCTTTGAGGCATTGGCGGCAGAGTCATGAGTGGCAGAGTCATCATTGGTGGAATATGATGCAGCTTTGCGGAACTGACCATCCAATGGACGAATGCCTTCATCAATAATAGCAGTAGCCTTGCCCTTTTCATGAGCTGAGGAAAATGTCCACTTGAGGACTTGTATTGAGGGCAAGTAGCTGACGTGATTCTGCAAATCAGCCTTGTAGTTGATTAAAGACCTTGATCTGAGGAATCTCATAATCCAGGGAGCGTAAGGCTTCAACTCAAAAGGGGACAAAGTTACATTTGCCAGAGTCCTCATGAAGAAATCATGGTAGTTGACAGGAATGCCATGAATGAGGTTGAATAGCAGATTCTTCATGATACCAACGACCTCTTCTTCATTAGACTCGTGGCCCTTGATTGGACTCAAAGTCTTGGACAAGATGTGATAGATAGTCTGTGGTACATACATCAATTCTTTCACGAGGAATTTAGTTCTTGAGGCTTGACCGGGCTTCAGCGGCTTCATTAACACTTGCATATAATGGTCAGTAAGTTCAGGTTCATGATATATACAACGTGCACCTTCAAGGGGAGGACAGACAGGCAGGGCATGAAGCAATTCAGAGGCCGGTGCTTTGAAGTGAGTATTCTCTGTCATCCAGTCCAATACCCAAGAGTTCACATCTTCAGCACTTCCCGTGATGTGCAGCGTTGCATAGAACTGAAGAATTAGTTCTTCATTCCAATCACATATATCGGTGCAGAAGTTGAGAAGACCAGCATCGTGAAGAACACTGAGGACTGACGTGAAGCAAGGTAGTGATTCCATGTCCACATGAGGAATATTTGCATGATCAAATACTTTGTCCTTATCGAAAAGCAGTGAAGAATAGAAGTTGGCTTGGCTGGCAGTCCAAAAACGCTTCCTTCTAAGACGAGCAGAGTCATATGGGTTGTAATCTGTGAAGAATACGTGCTCATGGAAGAAGTCAATAGCCTTGAATTTTTGCTTCTTGGAGAAGGGATTCTTCGGCTTGAGCTGAGGAGTGTTAGTCAAGGTCATCACAGCCTAAGGAATCACGTTCTCCGGAACCACAGGCTGAGAAATTTCAGTTTTAGTTTCAGTTGCAGCCTGGTTCTTCATTTCTTCATCAATATTTTCATCAGCACTAGTGGCTGGAATTGCTTCAGGGAGATGAGCTTCTTCACAGCCCATAAGAACTTCAGTGTGCACAGGGGACTGAGGGATTTGTTGTAGTGGGGTGAAGAGCGGAGAGTTGGGGTGCTGACTATCCCAATAGTCATCATTTAGTACTGGAGTGGAGCACCCAATATCCACGTTTTCATCTTCTTCATTTAATTCTTCAACGCCTGCCTCTTCAGCTGTGAACTGAGGCATAGGCGATGAGATGATTGGAGTTGAAGGGATATCACCCGCTTCAATTTCTTCGTCCATCTGCTCTGTAGAAGCAGCAGAAGGTACGTCTTCATCCGATCCGCTTGGGATCACATAGTCTTCACCAAAAGGAACGAGTTCCTTTGATCGCATGCTTGAAAATGGAATAGCATCAATCGGATTCTCAAAATAGCTTGTCAATTTCTTCATCTTCTTCAGTGCTGAAGACTGAGATGAAGTAGATGCTTTCCTTTTCTTCACTGCAGCTCGCTCTGCAGCTTTGGTTTTCTTTGCTTCTAATGCAGAAGGAAGAACTATGCTTGTTGTTGGTGCAGGACGAGCAGAGGAAATGTGTTCAGTTTCCTCAGGCGCAACTGATGCAGTTGCCCTGGTGGGTTTAGATTCTTCAGGCTCAGCGGTTGATGCCTCAGCTGGCCTGGCTTGTTCTTCAGGCACAACACTAGTGGTTACCCTAGCAATGTCATTAGCGGCCGGAATGCAGTCATCAGCCCTGGTACTCTCATTCTCTTCAGCAGCCTGATTTTTATCAGCGGTGCTGGCATGTTCTTCAGTAGGCTGAGCAGATGCTTCAGCCTAAGGAGATTCATGTTGCGATGGAGTTGCAACATTTGAGGTGAATCCTTTTGCCATTTTGACGAATCTGACCTTGGCTCCAAGCCAATCTGCACGGTATGCGTCAAATTCATCATTGAGGTTTTTGATCTCTGTCTGAGCAGCAATGAGTTCATCAGTGGACATTTTCGCAATGTTCTTTTTCAGAAGTCGCTCCTTCTTGTATTGAGCTTTCTTCAGCTGCCTGGCCTTCTCAAACTTCCATTTTTCTTCGTCTATGAAGGCGGTCAGCATGTGATTTTGGTTAGGAGTCAGCTTGAAGTCTGGCATAGGAGTGTTGGGGTCCTTGTGCCAGAGATCAATGTATTCAAGGATCAACTTTGGATCCAGTAGGAGAGGAACTTCACTTCCTTTGGCTCTAGCGGCCCTCTGCTGTCTGTCTCTGATGATTTTCGTGAGTTCATCATCATCAGCTTCGTCATCAGAGGACGGTACTTGAAAGGCAACCTGCTTCTTTTGAGGACTGGGTCTAGTGCCTCGTCCAGAAGTGGCCTTGGTCTTCAGCAATGTGTGGCTAGTTGAGGAATGCAGAGGAGCTGAAGAACTTGTAGAGGCTCCTGAGGCAGTGGATTTTCCTGTGGTCCTTTGGCACGAGTCGAGATGCACAAGTGCTGAGGACTTTGCCGGAGGAGCTTAGGGTTTTGGAATTTGAGGAACTGGGGCAGCTTGAGGAATTGGACGTGAGGGCTTAGCAGAAGAGGTTGGCCATGAGGGCATTGAAGAAGAGGTACCGGGCTTATGTGCAGGCTTCTTTGGCATAGCCTTCTTGGGCTTGCTAGCAGAGGCCTCAGCAGTTGCAGCAGTAGCAGAGTCTTCATTGAATTTCTTCACTGCCTCTTTAGCCACTTTGGCCAACTTAGCTTGACGCTTGGCCCATTTAGCAGGAAATTCCTCACCTCGTCTGATGCTCGAGGGATCAGGAACTTGGCCTGGTTCCAAGTAAGGTCTTGGGCATGGAGGGTATATAGCGAATTTCTTCAAGTACTTGGGAGTCACATATCGGTACTCCCTCCATTCTCTGGCCCATCCCCTCTCTATTTTCTGAATGCACACTTTACGCTCATTCTTAGTTTCTTTTCCATGAATTGCCTCATCTGGAGTGCAATACCCTGCATAGATGTCTTCAGGGATTTCAAATGCAGTGTTGACTTCCAACTTCTTTCCTCCCTTCTGAGGTTTCTTTCCATCAGCCATTTTCTTTAGCTGAGGATTTTCAACAGTTGAGTTCTCTGAAGAGGTATGCAATTTTCTTCGAGGAATGCTGCAAATGAGTTAAGTTGATGAGAACCTAGTGATTTAGCAGTAGACATGTGTACCTGTGAACAGAGTATAGGTGCGAAGAATTTGGAGAGGTCATATGCATTCTCAGAAGTTTTTGCAAAAAGAACAAGTTTGAGGAATTTGACCAGATGTGTCTTGAGGAATTTCACTAAGTGTTCTTTGACTTAGGTTCCAGAGTTGTATAGATTGAAAATCCACACAATTGAGGAATCTTGAAGAAAAAACATGGCTTAGGAAACAGATCAAGAACAGATGTTTATGTGAGGTTTTTAGAGTGTGAAGATTGAAGAATAAACACCTTTTGAAGATTTTGATGAAATCACTGGAATCAATAAGGGCAGTAAAAGTAACTTTTAATTACCCTTGACAAAGAACACAACGAACTGGAAGTGTAGATTGGAAGTTCTTCAGTCCAGATCTTCCACGCCCTAACTTGACAGGGGAAGGCGGTTATGACGGCAGCGGAGTGAAGAAATCCGCGGCCGACGCGTGGACGACGGCGACGAGGTCGAGGCAGCGAAGCTCTTCCTCACTGGCGACGATGGAAGTAGTGGCGGTGCTTGGTTTTGAGAGCTCGAGCTAGGGAGTGAGGTCGAGCAGAGTAAAACCAGACTGAGGAAGGGAAGGGGTATATATATATAGCCACGGTGAAAAACTGCTCGTCCGAGAAAAATGGACGAACGTGCCCCTAACCTTTCTCATCTGTGTGACATGTGTCACCCACGTACTATGAGGTGGAGATCGTGGGTGAAAGGATAAGTATTATCGTGGAATGTGGAACAGTTTGAGCAGCAAAAACCGAAAATTTAGATATGAAAATTTTAAGGTTTCGTTCGCAGAATCTTCAGCTGACAAGGACACAGTGAAGATTATGAACGGGTTTCAAATAGAACACATATGAGGAATTTGTGAATAGACTAGGTTGAGTTTAGCATAGAGGGGGAGGGTCCGATCACATTCACTTAGCAGAACAAGCAGCTTGAAGAAATAGCAATAAGTGAATGTTGTAGAGGACATAAACTCATATATTTATATAGCCAATGAAGAAAAACCACGGAAATAGTGAAGACATTGCAAAGTTGAAGAATTTGAACAACTAAGGAATTTCAAAAGGGAGAAAACTCAAATTTAAGATTGTCAACTTTTGTGGGTGGTGTGACCCACCGTATAAGAATGATGATTTCAGACACCGCGTACAATTATCGTAGGGCTCTAAGAATCAAATTCTTTGTTAATTTCTTCACACTTAGAGGGTTAGTCTTCATTGATTGAAGAAAAACGTTACTTCGTGTGTTGCACATCTAAGTCATCAATTTTGCATATGTGTTAGGATGTGTGTCCTTTTCAAAGGACATTCGAAGATTCTAAGATATTTAGCTCACACCGCAACTTGCTAAATCTCTTCTCATCCAAGGGCTTTCTGAAGATATTGGATAGCTGTTCTTCAGTCTTCACGTGCTCGATGGAGATGTCGCCCTTCAACACATGATCACGAAGAAAATGATGACGGATCTGAATGTGCTTTGTCTTCGAGTGCTGAACTGGGTTATGAGCAATCTTGATGGCACTCTCATTGTCACAATAGAGTGGCACATTCTTCGCATTGATGTCGTAGTCCTTGAGAGTTTGCTTCATCCATAACAGTTGAGCATAACACGATCCAGCAGCAATGTACTCAGCTTCAGCAGTAGAGAGTGATACACAGTTCTGTTTCTTCGAAGACCAACAGACCAAGGATCGTCCGAGGAAATGACATGTTCCTGATGTTGACTTGTGGTCCACACGATCACCAGCATAGTCAGAGTCTGAATATCCAATGAGATCAAAAGCCGAGCCCTTGGGATACCATAATCCAAGTGTTGGAGTGTGAGCTAGATGTTGAAGAATATGCTTAACAGCCTTATGGTGTGATTCCTTCGGTGTAGCTTGAAAACGGGCACACATGCAAACACTAAGCATAATATCTAGCCTAGATGCACATAAATACAACAAAGAACCAATCATGGAGCGGTATACCTTTTGACCGAAGTCAATACCGTTTTCAACAGTGCATAGATGGCCATTTGTGGGCATAGGGATTTTGACGCCTTTGCAATCTTGCATACCGAATTTCCTCAATACATCCTTGAGGTATTTTTCCACAAGGCCATTTTCGTCATGCTTGTTGCGGTAGATCCACTTTGTGCCGATGATATTGTGCTTGCGAGGGTCTGGTCGCTTGACAAGTTTCCAGACGTTGTTGAGCTCGAACTGATGTAATTCCTCTTACATATCTTGAATCCACTCGGGCTCCATAAATGCTTCATCTACCTTAGTGGGCTCTGTGATAGAGACGAAAGCAAAGTGCCCACAAAAGTTAGATAAATGTGAAGATTTTGAGCATGTGAGAGGACCTGGTGCGTTGATGTCGTTGATGATTCTCTCAATCTGCACTTCATTAGCGACGCGAGGATGAGCTGGTTGACGATGAGAAATTTGCTCAGCATTTTCTTCAGAGCCATTTTCTTCAAAAATGCCAGCATGATGTTCTTCATGTTCTGGACTGACTTCTTCAACAGATTCTTCGGTAGGAATGACATCCTCAGTAGCATTGAACTCAATAGATTCCTCAGGAGGTATTTCATCTATCACAAGAGGTAGGTTCTCTCTTTGCGAGCCATTAGTCTCATCGAACCGCACATCTACAGTTTCAACAACCTTGTGGTGATAGGTGTTGAAGACTTTGTAGGTGTGCGAGTCCTTACCATAACCAAGCATAAAACCTTCATGTGCTTTCGGTGCAAATTTAGAACTGTGATGAGGATCTCTAATCTAGCATTTAGCACTGAAGACTTTGAAATAACTCACATTGGGTTTCTTGTCAGTGAGGAGTTCATATGCAGTCTTCTTGAAGAATTTGTGAAGATACTCTGTTGATGATGTGGCACGCAGTATCAATTGCCTCAGGCCAGAAGCGACGAGGCGTCTTGTACTCATCAAGCATAGTGCGGGCCATCTCAACAAGAGTCCTGTTCTTGCGCTCCACGATGCCATTCTGCTCAGGAGTATAAGGAGCAGATAACTCATGAGTAATACCAAGTTCATCAAGATAGTCATCAAGACCAGTGTTCTTGAACTCAGTTCCATTGTCACTTTTGATGTGCTTGATCTTCACACCAAAGTTGGTTGAAGCCCTCGAGGAAAATCGTTTGAAGACTTCCTGCACTTCACTTTTGTAAGTGATGATATGCACCCATGTATAACAAGAATAATCATCAATAATGACAAAGCCATATAAAGATGCGGCATTAGTAAATGTGGCATAGTGAGTAGGGCCAAAGAGATCCATGTGAAGAAATTCAAATGGATGAGTGGTAGTCATGATGGTCTTTGAGGGATGCTTGGCCTTGGTCATCTTTCCAGCTTCACAAGCTCCACACAAACAGTCCTTGAGGAATTTGACACCCTCGATACCAATGACATGCTTTTTCTTCGCGAGCGTGTGCAAGTTCCTCATCCTAGCATGGCCAAGTCATCGATGCCATAGCCAGCCTTCTAAAGCTTTTGCAAGTAGACATGTAGCAGGTTGTGGTCTTGTAGAGAAATCAACAATATACACATCTCCTCTCCTAAAGGCTTCGAAGACTTTGGAATTGTCAACTTCCATGATCACAACTCAACGATACTTGCCAAAGACAACAACCATATCAAGATCACAAAGCATCGAGACAGACATGAGGTTGAACCCTAAGGACTCGACAAGCATGACTTTGTTCATGTGTCGATCCTTTGAGATTGCAACCTTACCTAGACCCAATACCTTGATTTTTGCCTTTGTCAGCGTAGGTGATATGCTTCAGAAGTGATGGAGATAAGGGAGCGTCCATTAATAGATTCTTGTCACCAGTCATGTGATTTGTACATCCACTATCAAGGACCCACTCTGTGGCTTTGGGTTGATCATCCTGCAGATGAATTAGTGCAGCTTACGAACTCATATACTTCATTAGTGAAGAATATGACATCAAATTCATCAGATCAATTTCATCAAGCAATAGAACAGATATAACAATGTGAGGACGTGAGAAATGAAAATTCATTTCTTCATGATTAGCTTGCGTACTTTCAAGCATATTCAGGTCTCCAGCAAATTCTTCAGACGTTTAGGTTCGTCTGGAGACCTGACCCTGCATAAGAGATTAATTCTTTTTCTTCACCACCCACATCTGAAGGGGTGGCAAAGAGTTCATCATTCTGCTAGCTCCATAAGAGAAAGGTGGCATAGATGCCAATCCACTTCGTTTCACATAAGAGGGGTTAGGGTAAGCATATGAGTAAGCAGATAAATTCTTCGAGGATTTATGAACATAATGATTTGAAGAATAGTGCACATATCCATAATCCTTAGCCTTTCCCTGCGAAACAGAGGTGTTAGCACGATGATGTTCATGTGAGAATTTTGATCCATGTGAGGAATATGGTCCATATGAGGACTTGGATCCATATGAAGAATTTGATCTGGGGTTCCTATTCTTCACAGGTGGTGTCATGATGACATTCACCTGAAGACTTTCAAGGCACCTTTTGGGAACCCAGATTTTCTTCTTAGGAGGACCGTTCATGTAGTTAGTGCCAACATATCTAACAAATACTTCACCATTCTTATTTTTGAACAGTTTGTAATTCGAGTCAACTGACTCATCAGAAGAATATGAAGATTCGCATGTAAAGCCAGATAATGTAGATGGATCCACTAATGGTCCCTTTGCAGCAACCCATGAGGTTTTGGGATACTGCTCAGGTTTCCAGTAGGTCCCATCAGCATTGAGTTTCCTCTCAAAGGCAATACCCTCTTTCCTAGGGTTCCTGTTGAGGATCTGCTTTTTAAGCACATCACAAAGAGCCTGATGCCCTTTGAGGCTTTTGTACATGCCTGACATATACAATTCCTTCAGCCCTGCATGGTCAATGATACTTGCAGCATCCTCAGATGAGGAATTAGTGATAGCAGAGATAGTGAAGAATTTTTAGCAATAGAAGCATTTGAACATTCAGGTGAAGAATTAGCAGATTCACGTTCAATGCATTTCAAACATGGAGGAATAAATTCTTCCTGCGTAGCACTGATTTGTTGAGCAAGTAATGGATCACGCTCCTTCTGAAGATCTTCATAACTCACTCTTAACTGCTCAAGATCTTGCTTTCTTTGAAGAAATTCATAAGCAAACTTCTCATGATCAGATAAGAGAGTGCTATGATGACTCTGAAGATTGTCAAACTTAGATTAAAGTTTTTGAAGATTTTCAGTCAAAATTTTCGTGCAATCCATTTCTTCACCCAACATATCATCGCTTTTATCTAGCATGTTTTGAACTTTTTCAAGAGCCTTTGCAGTTTCACAGCAATTTTAGCAAGTTTAGAGTAGCTAGGTTTGCGATTTTCAACAGATTCATCCTCACTTGATTCAGAGGAGGGATATTTGAGTACCTTTGAACCTTTTGCCATGAAGCAATAGGTGGGAGTGTAGTCATTCTCGTCGTCATCAGTAGTGTTGGGGAGGTCATCTTCCTCAGTGCTGAAGATGGACTTGCTGACGAATGCAATAGCGAGGGCTAAGCTCGCCACACTAGAGTCTGACTCCTCAGATGCCTCCTCTTCCTCATATTCCTCAGATTCAGCCTCAGAGTCCATTTCGTTGCCAATGAATGCCTGAGCCTTCTTGGGACTGCTCTTCTTGGGGGTTGAAGACCTTGAGGATTTTGATGATGAAGAGTTTGAATATTTCTTATTCTTCTTTGAGTCATCAGAACTGTAATCCTTGTATTTCTTCTTCTTTGATTCCTTTTCCCATTGAGGACAATCTTGAATGTAGTGACCAGGTTTCTTGCACTTGTGGCACAATCTCTTCTTGTAGTCACGGGATGAGGAATCTGATCTTAAGTCATCACCTCTTGAGGATTTTCCAAAACGACCACATCTTGGGAACTTCTGGAATTTTCTCACGAGCATTTCTAGCTCCTGGATCAATTCTTCAGGATCACCAAGGCTGCTACTAGAATCCTCACCTTCAGATTCAGACACTGCCTTGGCTTTCAGAGCTTGTGATCTGCCATATCTTGGTCCATAGAGATCTCTCTTCTCGGCAAGCTAGAACTCATTGTTGGGGAACGTAGTAATTTCAAAATTTTCCTACGCACACGCAAGATCATGGTGATGCATAGCAACGAGGGGAGAGTATGATCTACGTACCCTGGTAGATCGCAACGGAAGCGTTGACACAACGTATAGGAAGTAGTCGTACGTCTTCTTCCCGATCCGACCGGTCCAAGCACCGTTACTCCGGCACCTCCGAGTTCTTAGCACACGTTCAGCTCGATGACGATCCTCGGGCTTCGATCTAGCAAAGCGTCGAGGATGAGTTCCGTCAGCACGACGGCGTGGCGACGATCTTGATGTTTCACCGACGCAGGGCTTCGCCTAAGCTCTACAACGATATGACCGAGGTGGAGTTTGGTGGCAGGGGGCACCGCACACGGCTAAGGAACGATCTCAATGATCAATTGTGTGTCTAGAGGTGCCTCCTGCCCCCGTATATAAAGGGGCAAAGGAGGAGAGGTGCGGCCAGCCCCTTGGTGCGCTAGGAGGAGTCCTACTCCTACCGGGAGTAGGACTCCCCCCTCCAATCCTATTCCAATTAGGATTCTCCAAAAGGAAAAGAGAAAGAGGGGGGCCGGCCCCTTATCCTAGTCCTAACAGGACTAGGGAAGGGGGGAGGCGCGCAGCCCTATGTGGGCAGCCCTTTCACCTTTCCACCAAGGCCCATGTTGGCCCATTTGGCTCCCGCGGGGTTCCGGTAACCCTCCCGGTATTCCGGTAAAATCCCGATTTCACCCGGAACACTTCCGATGTCCAAACATAGGCTTCCAATATATCTATATTTACGTCTCGACCATTTCGAGACTCCTCGTCATGTCCGTGATCATATCCGGGACTCCGAACAACCTTCGGTACATCAAAATGCATAAACTCATAATAACTGTCATCGTAACGTTAAGCGTGCGGACCCTACGGTTCGAGAACAATGTAGACATGACCGAGACACGTCTCCGGTCAATAACCAATAGCGGGACCTGGATGCCCATATTGGTTCCTACACATTCTACGAAGATCTTTATCGGTCAGACCGCATAACAACATACGTTGTTCCCTTTGTCATCGGTATGTTACTTGCCCGAGATTCGATCGTCAGTATCCAATACTTAGTTCAATCTCATTACCGGCAAGTCTCTTTACTCGTTCCGTAATACATCATCCCGCAACTAACTCATTAGTTGCCATGCTTGCAAGGCTTAAGTGATGTGCATTACCGAGAGGGCCCAGAGATACCTCTCCGACGATCGGAGTGACAAATCCTAATCTCGAAATACGCCAACCCAACATCTACCATTGGAGACACCTGTAGTACTCCTTTATAATCACCCAGTTACGTTGTGACGTTTGGTAGTACCCAAAGTGTTCCTCCGGCAAACGGGAGTTGCATAATCTCATAGTCATAGGAACATGTATAAGTCATGGATAAAGCAATAGCGACATACTAAACGATCGGGTGCTAAGCTGATAGAATGGGTCATGTCAATCAGATCATTCAACTAATGATGTGACCTCGTTAATCAAATAACAACTCTTTGTTCATGGTTAGGAAACATAACCATCTTTGATTAACGAGCTAGTCTAGTAGAGGCATACTATTGACACTCTGTTTGTCTATGTATTCACACATGTATTATGTTTCCAGTTAATACAATTCTAGCATGAATAATAAACCTTTATCATGATATAAGGAAATAAATAATAACTTTATTATTGCCTCTAGGGCATATTTCCTTCACTCATGAGTGTTTAACCTCTCAAGGATATCAGCGGGATCAAGTGACTTGTAGTCTCCACGTTCTTGTATCATCAGTGCAAGGGTGTCAAATAAGGAATCAAGCGATCAGAGAAATTTCTTCACCACCTCATGGTCGGTGATGTCAGAGGCACCAAGTGCTTGAAGCTCATTTGAAATGTCAGTGAGGCGATCGAAGGTTTGCTGAACATTTTCATTGTCGAGTCTTTTGAAGCGATTGGAGAGATTGCGAAGAACGTCAACTCGAGAGTCACGATGTGTTGAGACTCCTTCATTGACCTTGGACAGCCTATCCCAGATAAGTTAGCTGTTTCCAAAGCATTCACTCTGCCGTACTGCCCTTTTCTCAGATGGACACATATGATATTCTTCTCTTGAGAGTCGAGTTGCTTGTATCTCTTCACGTCAACAGCGTTGATGGTGGGAGTGATAGAGGGGACACCATTTTACACAGCATACCAGAGATCGTTATCAATTGCCTCAAGATGCATTCGCATCTTATTCTTCCAGTAGGGGTAGTCCGTCCCATCGAAGGTAGGACACCCAGCAGAGACCTTGATCATACCTGTGGTTGACATAACTAAAACTCCAGGTGGTTAAACCAAAATCACACAGAACAAGGGAGTACCTTGCTTTGATACCAATTGAAAGTGCGTTAAGTTGACTAGAGGGGGGTGAATAGGCAATTTTTACAAATTCTTCACTGAGGAATTTCAGGGTGGGGAAATTCCTAAGCGAAGAACTACTTGCAGCGGAATAAGTACTCCGATGCAGACATGACATAACATAAGCATGGACATCATGATGAATTGAAAACAAGACAGAGAGTACAGAAAGCGTAAGCACATGATAAAACAGAATGAAGACAAACAGTCTGAAGAAATTGAACTGAGGAAATTGAGGAAGTCTTTAGTTAAATCCATCAAACAGATATGAACAAGCACACAACACGGTAATGAGGAAATGAAGGGCTTGAGGAAATAGAACCAGTAATCTTGGTGAAGACAATGATTTGGTAGACCAGTTCCAACTACTGTGACAGTTGTACGTCTGGTTAGAGCGGCTAGGTATTTAAACATGACGACACACAGTCCCGGACACACAGTCCTCACCATATTCTCCTTGAACTAAGGTCACACAGACCTCGTCCAATCACTCATGGTAAGTTTTCAAGTGACTTCCAAACCTTCACAGACTCGGTCACCCGGCGATCCACAATTTCCTCTTGGATGCTCTAGACCATGACGCCTAACCGTCTGGAGGATGCACAGTCCTCAAAGGTAATAAGCATCGGTTCCACTCAGGAACAATCTCTTAAGTGATGCTCAATCACTTTGGGTTGTAGGTGTTTGGTTTGGGGTTTTTGGGTTTTTCCTCACTTTATGATTTTTGCTCAAAGTCCTCAAAGGATGGGATGCTCTCAATGACAAGTGTCAGTTTCTCGCAGAGCCGCCAACCAGTTAGTGGTTGTAGGGGGTGGCTATTTATAGCCTAGGGAGCATCCTGACAAGATAAGACATAAATGCCCTTCAATGATATGACCGTTAGGTGGGTAGATATTTTTGGGACAGATGGCGCATAGCACATCAACGGTCGGAAATTTGACTATCATATTCCTCAGGGCTATCATGTTCCTCACGTGTAGGCAATCCGCACTGGCGAATTCCTAACTCCTCAGTTAGAACAAATTCCTCAGAGACCAGAAGAACTTCATCTTTGTCACTGAAGAAATTGACTGAACTGTATGAGATTTCCAATGGCTTCACTCGAAGGGATTGGTAGGTGTAGGATTTTGAGTTGAGCATCACATGTAAGCTTTTCCTTAGTTTTACCTCGACCCCCTTTAATAGTATGGTGTTTCCTATGACTCAAGAAAGAGAAAATGAAACTACGAAAACAAAAGTCTTCACACTTCATGTTCCTCGTATGCATAACAAGTCTTCATGGTCACACCAATTTGTTCACTTTCAAAGTCTTCAGAAATCCAAATTCTTCATTCGAAGACATTCATTTTTAGGGGTCGACTTTCTCTGTAAATATCAAACTCCTCATAGACTTATAGACCTGTGTACACTCACAAACGCATTAGTCCCTTAACCTATAAGTATTCAACACACCAAAATCACTAAGGGGCACTAGATGCACTTACACTTCTGGTCCAAGAAAAATCATCGCGTAGGTTTTATTCCGTTTGGACTCCGTTTTGTATTCCATTTCTATGAAGCTCAAAAACAAGGAAAAAACAAAAACTGGCGCTGGGCTCTAGGTTAATAGGTTAGTGCCAAAAATAATATAAAATAGCATATTAGTGAATATAAAACATCCAAAACAGATAATATAATAGCATGGAACAATAAAAAATTATAGATACGTTGAAGACGTATCAGACCCCGGATCCATTGTCCTCCTCTCTGCATTCACCTTCTTGTGTGAGGCCTTCACGGGCACTACCCCGTCCATGGTCTTGCTTCACCATTTCTTCTTGCTCCACATGGTGGACGGCGGGCAACACTTGGGGTGTGTGTCACTCCACATGGTGGCGGCGACAACTGGCTCCGGCATCGACTTCACGCTCTACCTGGATGCGAGGGGGTTTCGGAAGCAGTGGGTGTATGTGGACGCCACCATGCGCAGTGATACGTCCATTTTTCATCATGTTTTCTTACTGTTATTTATAAATTTTTTATCCATAATAATGCTTTTTGGAGTAATTCTAATGCCTTTTCTCTCATAATTTGCAAGGTACACACCAAGAGGGAGAACTCTGGCAGCTGGAAATCTGGACCTGGAAAAGCTACGTCAGGCTACCTATTCTGCACAACTCCAAACAAGCTGAAACTTCACGGAGATTTTTTAATGGATTATTTAAGAATTATTGGAGCAAATAACTACCAGAGGGGGCCCACCAGGTGGGCACAACCCACCTGGGCGCGCCAGGGAGCCCAGGCACGCCCTAGTGGATTGTGCCCTCCTCGGCCCACCTCTGGTGCCCATCTTTTGGTATATAAGTCATTTTGACCTAGAAAAAAATAAGGGGAGGACTTTCGGGACGAAGCGCCATCGCCTCAAGGCGGAACTTGGCCATGAGCACTTTTGCCCTCCGGCGGAGCGATTCCGCCAGGGGAACTTCCCTCCTGGAGGGGGAAATCATCGTCATCATTATCACCAACAACTCTCCCATCTTGGGGAGGGCAATATCCATCAAAAATCTTCAAAAACACCATCTCCTCTCAAACCCTAGTTCATCTCTTGTGTTCAATCTTGTTACCGGAACTATAGATTGGTACTTGTGGGTGACTAGTAGTCTTGATTACATCTTGTAGTTGATTACTATATGGTTTATTTGGTGGAAGATTATATGTTCATATCCAATATGCTATTTAATACCCCTCTGATCATGAGCATGTTTATCATTTGTGAGTAGTTACCTTTGTTCTTGAGGTCACGGGAGAAATCATGTTGCAAGTAATCATGTGAATTTGATATGTGTTCGATATTTTGATAGTATATATGTTGTGATTCCCTTAGTGGTGTCATGTGAATGTTGACTACACGACACTTCCCCATTTTTGGGCCTAAGGGAATGCATTGTGGAGTAGCAATTAGATGATGGGTTGCGAGAGTGGCAGAAATTTAAACCCTAGTTTATGCGCTATTCCGTAAGGGACCGATTGGCTCCAAAAGTTTAATGCTATGGTTAGAATTTATTCTTAATACTTTCTCGTAGTTGCAGATGATTGCAGGAGTGTTAATCATAAGTAGGAGGTTTGTTCAAGTAAGAACAACACCTAAGCACCGGTCCACCCACATATCAAATTATCAAAGTAGTGAACACAAATCGAACCAACATGATGAAAGTGACTAGAAGAAATTCCCGTGTACCCTCAAGAACGCTTTGCTTATCATAAGAGACCGTTTTTGCCTGTCCTTTGCTTCAAAAGGATTGGGCTACCTTGCTGCACTTTTGTTATTACTATCGTTACTTGCCCGTTACGAATTATCTTGCTACCAAACTACCCTGCTAACAATTTCAGCACTTGCAGACATTACCTTACTGAAAACTACTTGTCATTTCCTTCTGCTCCTTGTTGGGTTCAACACTCTTACTTATCGAAAATAGCTACAATTGATCCCCTGTACTTGTGGGTCATCAAGGCTATTTTATGGCGGCGTTGCCAGGGAGTGAAGCACCTTTGGTAAGTGGAATTTGGTAAGGAAACATTTATATAGTGTGCTGAAATTTATTGTCACTTGTTACTATGGAAAACAATCCTTTGAGGGGTTTGTTCTGGGTATCTTCACCTAATCCGGAACCATAATTAGCTACCCCTCAACCTATTGCACCTACTGAAAATATTGAATATGAAATTCCTTCAGGTATGATAGAACAACTCCTAGCTAATCCTTATGCAGGAGATGGAACCGAACATCCTGATATGCACTTGATATATGTGGAACAAATTTGTGGATTGTTTAAGCTTGCAGGTTTACCAGGAGATAAAGTTATGAAAAAGGTTTTCCCCTTATCTTTGAAGGGAAAATCATTGGCATGGTATAGGCTATGCGATGATATTGGATGTTGGAATTGGAATCGTTTGAAATTGGAGTTCCACAAAAAAAATTATCCTATGCATCTAGTTCATCATGCTCGGAATTATATATATAATTTTTGGCCTCGTGAAGGAGAAAGTATCGCTCTAGCTTGGGGGAGGCTTAAGTCAATGTTATATTCATGACCCAATCATGAGCTCTCAAGAGAAATTGTTATCCATAATTTTTATGCCCGGCTTTCTCGTAATGATCAAACCATGCTTGATACTTCTTGTGCTGGTTCTTTTATGAAGAAGACTATTGAATTTCGGTGGGATCTTTTGGAAAGAATTAAACACAACTCTGAAGATTGGGAACTCGATAAAGGTAAAGAGTCAGGTATTAAACTTTAAGTATGATTGTGTTAAATATTTTATGGATACCGATTCATTTCAAAAGTTTAGCACTAAATATGGACTTGAATCTGAGATAGTAGCCTCCTTTTGTGTATCATTTGCTACTCATGTTGAACTCCCTAAGGAGAAGTGGTTTAAATATCACCCACCTATTAAAGAAGAAATTAAAGAACTGGTACCAGTTAAAGAAGAAACTATACTTTATAATATTGATCCGGTTGTTCCTTCTGCTTATATTGATGTAGTGACCAGACCTCAAACAGTCCGATCTCTATGCATCATTGTCATCCCTGGATCGGTAATGCTGACACACACAGTACTTGAGGATTTATAACAGAGTAGCAATCACACACTTATTACACCGAATGTCTCAAAAGAGAACATAAAACAATAAATATGGCTTAAGGCCATCTAAATCAATAACAGCGGAAGGCTTGGAAGATAAAGTGAGTCCATCAACTCCAACGACATCACTGAGTGAAATACAACAACCTATGGCTCCTTACTCGTCGTCTGAAAAGTCTGCAACATGATATGTTGCAGCCCGAAACGGGCCAGCACATGGAATATGATGGCAATGTAACACAAGAGAGAAAATGAATAGAATAATTGCTATCACTACATGCATATATGGCTGGTGGAGGCTGTATGGTTAATATCTTTTGCGAAAAGCCAATTTTTTCCTACAACAAAGGAATAAATTTTATTTAACTATCATGGTAGTTGTTAAGCATTGAGAAGGTTCCTCCAACTCAATTCCAATCAAACATCATCATTAACCCAATCAATTTAAATTAAGAGTGATGAGATCCACATGATAATGCAAGAACTAGATACTCAAGATGTCCATAACCGGGGACACGGCTAACCATGATTAGTTTATACACTCTACAAAGGTTTGCGCACTTTCCCCCACAAGACTCGAATACATCCATGGTCGGAGATTCGAGACACAGTCTTTCTGAATCATTAACTATCTACTCTGGGTAGACTATACCACCTACAACCCACTACATCTGGTAGTCTACCTCGTGAAGAACTTCACGCAACTTACTCAACTATGCTACAGCCCATAACATCTTGTGGCTGCACACGGAAGTTTCTAGCATGAATAATCTTATGATCCCTTTGAGCCTGGGTGGCGGGCCATAGCATGATCACACGGGTCCTCCAGGATATCCTAGGACAACACTGGATTCTCCAGGTGCCCACAAGCAATCCACCCAGATGTGTATTTAAGTTGCCACCATAAGTTGAACCATTAATAACTCACATCTGTAATGAATACTCTCAAACTCAATCCACGTCTACGAGCATAGCATAGCAAATATAAGCAACGTAGAAGTAACTCCCATAGGTTTGATAATAAAACAGGTAATAGGTACTACCTCATCTATTTCCCAAAACCCACAAGTTAATCAAATCCTAACCATGCAATTGTTTGAGGATTGATGTAATGCAATAAAACTGGGTAGTAAAGAGGTATGATCAAAGTGTTACTTGCCTTGCTGATAATCCGCAAAACCTAGAGACTCGTAGTAGCACGCTTCGCACTCCGGGTACTCTATCGCAACAAACAAGCATACAATAAGCACTCAACTAAAAGCACGGGTAAAACTCAAATAAGAAGATCTAACCAGAAAGCTCAACTTAAGAACTCCGGTTTGCAAAAAGAATCAAATCGAACGAAGCAACAAAACACAAACTGTGAAAGAAACAAGATATAATTACTAATCTGAACTAAAGTCAAATTTTACAGTTTCAAAATCTTGTTCAAGTTGGTTAAACAGAATAAGGGCATCGAGACGAAGATCTAGGCGTTTGAATCGCCTGATTCTGATAAACGAGCGAAAAGATAAACTAAAACGAAAATCGGATCAGAAATCGCGATCGAAAATAATCGCGAAAAACCCAAGAAAAAGAAAAACTGACGAACAGGCTAACGAATGAACGTTCATTGTCTGTGACTAACTGGTGAACGACGTTCGTTTAAATGAATGAACGGACGAACGTCCGTAAAATAAATAGATCGACGGAAAGACTGATCTAACGAATTAAACCAGAAAATAAAAAAACCAAGGTTTAAACCAAAGAAAACCGACCGGTCAACGGCGACGAGATCCGGCGGGCGGCAGCGGCGGTGGCTCCGGCGACGGCGGGCGGCGGCGCTAGGGTTTGGGGCGCGGGGTTGGCTGGGCGACGGCGGGTTGCGGGGCAGGGGGCGGCTTATAAGGAGGGGCCTGGGGAGGAGTCCGGGCCGGATACGGCCCGTAGGTCGGTTCCCTTGTTTTTAAAATAATTCCGATGTGCAGAAAAACGAAGAAAAAGAATACTAAACGGACTCCAAAAATCCCAAAATAAATTTTCCCCATCCTCTAAAAATCTACCGGACAAGGTGAACATTTATTTGGACCTCTAATGCAATTTTGAAAAACGTATATTTTTCCTAATCTTCTATTATATAATTAAAGCAAGAGGCAAACAAGGCTTTATGTTTGTCCACATATGTTAAAAATATTTGATCCGTTGATTTAAAATATAATGGTTGAGATTAACAGATCTTAAAAGTTATGTAGGATAATATTAGGTGCAATTTTTAGTCACCTGACACGTACAAATAAGCCTAGCAAAAGAAAGGCATGTACAAACAGTCTAAAAAAGGCACGTAGAAGCAACATTTATTAACATTTTTTTAAAAAGGGTCAGAATCCTCCTGCAGAAAGACAATCTATATCTAAAAATAGAAACCGATTGGAAGTCAAAAAAAGGGAAATTGCCGAAAGATGTGTTACTGGCCATTACGACATTATTTGGGCTGGGCCTACTACCGATACAAGCTAGAGGAAAAAAAGTGGAAGGTGAATTTGCTAGATGCTGTGTTGGGCTAGGCTGGCCTGGACACAAATTAAAAATAGAAGGCTATTGAAAATTGTACACGGCAGGATGCTGTGTTGCGCCGGGTTGGCTAGGACTCATATTGAAAATAGAAGATCAATTAAAAATTGTATGTGCCAGGATGTTGAGAAATTAAAGTCGTCAGGCCATTTGAGTACAGAGGCGTTTCTTAGAGAAAAAAAGAACAAAGGCAACTAAACCACGTAATTTAACTGAGCTCTAAAATATATAATTCATGGTAAAACTATATTTTATTTATATTATCAAATAAACATCTCCTTTTTTTGAATTTAGAAAAACTGACGAAAAACATGTAACACTTATATTAGCCATACAAATACGCCGGCAAAACACCTACCTGGCTAATATTAGCAGTACACATTAGAAAATAGTTATGCTATTATTTGTAGTTTTATATATGGACACATATATATTAAAAATAATTGCCAAAGTTATTCATCAATATTGTGTTAAAATAATAATAAAATGACAATTGTAACAATATATAGGAAACATGTAACTCATACTAGATGAATAAAAATCTAATGACTGTAATGAACCGCAAGTATTCATCCACATATAATAGTTATCTCCACAGTTAATTATACGGTGGGTCATAATTATAGTGGCTTAGATTTAATGATACGAAATAATATAGTTTTTTGTGATGACTATAGTATGTTCAGGTTTCCTGTATGAAGAACAAACCAATCGGAAATCCTATGTGGTAGAAATCAACCAGCAAGCGCAACAAACATGCCATTTGATTGATCTTTTTTCTAATTCAAGATGTAAAAATATCAAACAACTGGATGAGCTATCCAGTGAAAGATAATATAGTTTTATAAATGTATGCATCCAGTAAAATAACAAAAAATTGGATGAGATCAGCTTCATGCACTGCCTTAAGAATTAATTTTTGTGATTGCAAAATTCTATTGGAATAATGAGCTTTGTATTTGTGTGCATGATATCCAAAATTTCCATTTTGATGCAAAATTTAACATGCGCCTATAGCATGAGCATGTACACCTACAAAATTACCATCGCAGGAGGGAAAACATTTTTCCGCACTCATATCTTATTCGAACGCTTGAAAATTACAATTACATGCGTATATATAAAATCTTAGGGTACAACAATTACAAGATATGTGAATGGTCATTGTGACACATTAACATTAGAATTATAATAAAATACATATATCATGGACGCCTGCACATAATTTGCGCAATGAAAACAATAACTATGTACTTGAAAATATATGTTTCCTAAACCTAATAATGTATTTGGTGATCCATGGGCATACAATTTGCATAATAGCAAGCTTAAATTTTCCTAAACCTTCCTTAAGCTCTTAGTAGATCATGTTTTACAACAGTGAACTTAGCATTGCTATTGACATAAATAACTTTGTATTCACCGTGCACCAACTTCATTGAAACACATGTCAGGGTTCGGAGAATTAAGCAATGTATAATCGCTAAGAGCTTAAATTCGGCTATAATACATGTGCAAGAGGCTTACATACGAATGAAACTAAATACACTTAAATAATAAATTAAAAAATCAAATAGTATATGGAAGTATGATAAGTGTTAATGAGCGAGATAGAAAGAACCAGTGCATGACATGTAAATCTTTTGAAAGGTCTTAATTCAATACATGTGAAAGCAACATAAAATAACTATATTTACTTAGAACTTTAGAATAAGACCAATTGAACAAGATTCATTCAACAAATATACAAGAGTAATTGTATTTTTTTAAAGTAAGACTAATTGTTTCTTGAGTTGAGGTGTTGCTCAACATATAGATCATTGTACTTCCATGAAATAGGCACTCTGCAGGCTCAAGTTAGTCTTACATCTACAAGGCCAGGGCAAATAAACTGTTAGTACCAAATGGACGTGATGAATATTATGTAGACTGCAAGAGTAAAAAATTGTTAACGTTGTGTATTGGAGCCTATGTAATGAATCTAGCCGCGCAAATGCGCGGGAAACTCCGCTAGTTCATATAAAATAGCGATAAAAACTCCGAATAAAATCTTATTTGATTTTAACATTAAATCTCCAATATTTCTTTATTTTGGGGAAGTCATTTTATCCCCTCTCTTTTTATTTTCATAAAATAAATATTCGAAGAGAAAATAATTAAAATCAAACGATCCTCTTTTCAAAATTTGAGAAAACTCAAATATGAAAATAACGAAATCCCCAGCTCTCTTCGTGGGTCCTTGAGTTGCGTAGAATTTCTAGGATCAAACCAAAATACAATAAAATATGATATGCAATGATGATCTCATGCATAACATTCCAAATTGGAAATTTGGGATGTTACAAACCTACCCCCCTTAAGATGAATCTCGCCCTCGAGATTCAGGTTGGCTAGAAAATAGGTGAGGGTCATCCTTCCGTAGGTCTTCCTCTCGTTCCCAGGTGGCTTCATCCTCAGTATGGTGGCTCCACTGTACTTTACAGAACTTGATAACCTTGCTGCGTGTGACTCAGCTGGCAAAATCAAGAATCTTGACTGTTTTCTCCTCGTAGGTCAAGTCGCTATCCAACTGAATCGCTTCCAGTGGCACTGTATCTCTCAGAGGAATATCAGCCATCTCTACATGGCACTTCTTCAACTGAGAAACATGGAACACATCGTGAACTCTTGACAATCCTTCAGGCAATTCCAACTTGTAAGAAACTTCTCCCATACGTTCCAAAACACGGTATGGTCCCACAAAACGTGGTGCTAACTTTCCCTTAACTCCAAAGCGCATCACTCCTCGGAGTGGTGATACACAAAGATACACTCTGTCTCCAACTTCGTAAACTATCTCCTTGCGTTTAGAATCCGCATAACTCCTCTGCATGGACTGGGCTACCTTGAGTCTATCGCGAATCAGCTTAACCTTCTCTTCAGACTCTTTAATCAAATCTGGTCCAAATAACTGACAGTCTCCAACTTCATCCCACAACAATGGTGTCCTGCACCTCCTTCCGTACAATGCTTCGAAAGGGGCCATCTTCAAACTGGCTTGATAGCTGTTGTTGTAAGAGAACTCTGCGTAAGGCAAATTGTCGTCCTAACTAGATCCATAGTCTATCGCACAAGCTCTCAACATGTCCTCCAAAATCTGATTGACTCTCTCAGTCTGTCCATCTGTCTGCGGGTGAAAGGATGTACTGAACTCTAGCCTGGTTCCCAAAGTCTCATGCAACTGATTCCAAAACCTTGAGGTAAACTGGGTTCCTCTATCTGATACAATGGTCCTTAGAACTCCATGCAGACATACGATCCTGATCATGTATATCTTTGCCAACTTAGCACTGGTGTACGTTGTCTTGACTGGAATGAAATGAGCTACCTTCGTCAAACGATCGACTACAACCCATATCGAGTCATAGCCTGAACGGGTCCTGGGCAATCCTGTGATAAAGTCCCTGCCTAGTTTATCCCACTTCCATTCGGGTATCGGGAATGGCTGTAGCAATCCAGCTGGCTTCTGATGTTCTTCCTTCACTTTCTGACATACATCACAAACTGCTACATACTTCGCAATATCCTTCTTCATTCCGGTCCACCAGAATCTATCCTTCAAATCCAGATACATCTTGGTATTTCCTGGGTGAATCAAATAAGACGAATCATGGGCCTCTTGTACAATCAACTTCCTAATCTCTGGATCATTAGGCACATAAACGCGATCCTCAAACCATTGGGTATCGTGCTCATCCTCACAAAATCCCTTAGCTTTTCCTTTGCTCGTTCTTTCCTTTATCTCAGCAATCTCCTTGTCCGTCTTCTGGGCTTCCCTGATCTTATCCATCAAGGTAGACTAAACCTCCAATGCTGCTACATAACCTCTCAGAACTATTTTCAAACATTGCTCACGAAGATCCTCCGCTAACTCCTTGGGTAACTCTCCGGTCATGAGTGTATTGACATGGATCTTGCGGCTCAACGCATCGGCTACTATGTTAGCCTTTCCAGGATGATAAAGCAACTTCATATCATAATCCTTAATGAGCTCCAACCATCTCCTCTGTCTGAGATTCAACTCCTTCTGCGTGAAGATATACTTCAAACTCCTGCGATCCGTGTACACCTCACAATGGTTTCCGATGAGAAAATGTCTCCATGTCTTCAACGCATGCACTACGGCTGCTAACTCCAAATCATGGGTAGCATAATTCTACTCATGGGGTTTAAGTTGTCGTGAGGCATATGAAACAACTCTTCCCTCCTGCATAAGCACTGCTCCAAGTCCTCGACGAGAAGCATCGCAATACACCCGGTAATCCTTGCGTTGATCTAGAAGAATCAACACTGGAGTTGTAACCAAGCGTTTCTTCAACTCCTGGAAACTGGCCTCACATTCCTCAGTCCATTTGAACTTGGTGTCCTTCTTCAACAACTCCGTCATGGGCTTTGCAATCTTCGAGAAATTCTCAATAAACCTCCGGTAGTATCCTGCGAGTCCAAGAAAACTCCGGATCTCTCCAACCGACGTGGGTGCTTCCCAATTTGTCACAGTGACAACCTTGGTAGGGTCTACTGCTATTCCTTCTTCGGATATAACATGTCCGAGGAATCCAACTTCCTTCAACCAAAACTCACACTTGCTGAACTTGGCATATAGCTGGTGTTCTCTGAGCTTCCCAAGTACCAAACGCAAAGGCTCCTTATGTTCCTCTTCATTCTTCGAGTAGACCAGAATATCATCAATGAACACCACGACGAACTTATCCAAAAACTCCATAAACACCTTGTTCATCATGTTCATGAAATAGGCAGGTGCGTTAGTCAGACCAAATGACATAATGGTATACTCATATAGCCCATACCTTGTGGTAAAAGCTGTCTTGGGTATATCCCGCTCTCGAATATTCAGCTGGTGGTACCCTGATCGCAGATCGATCTTGGAAAACACCTTAGCTCCTTGTAGCTCATCAAACAAATCATTTATCATCGACAGTGGGTACTTGTTCTTGATCGTCACTTCATTCAATGCCCGATAATCAACAACCATCCCCAGGGATCCATCCTTCTTCTCCACTAGAAGCACTGGTGATCCCCAAGGTGACGAGCTTGAGTGAATATATCCTTTATCCAGTAACTCCTTAATCTGCTTCTTAATTTCGTATAAATCCTTTGCGGGCATCCTGTACGGTCTCTTAGATATTGGCCCTGTGCCTGGCAAAAGTTCGATCAAAAACTCAATGTCTCTATCCGGTGGCATGCCTGGCAACTCTTCTGGAAATACATCCGTGAAATCCTTCACCACTGGTACTTCCTCCTGTACAACTCCTGATAAGGAATTTACTTGAGTCCTGTTCGGCACATGCCGGGATACATACTTGATCCTTCTTCCTTCTGGGGTGGTAAGCAAAACCGACTTACTAGCGCAGTCAATGTTCCCTTCATACTTCAATAACCAATCCATGCCTAATATCACATCCAGTCCTTGTGACTCCAATACTATTAGGACTGAGGGAAATAGGTAGTTACCAATCCTTAATGGTAACTGATCACACCAAAGGCTAGCCATATACTCTGCTCCTGGCGAGGTTACTAACATGGGTGTCCTAAGGGTTTGGGTTGGCAGTTTAAACTTATCCACAAATCCCCTTGATATGTATGAATGTGATGCACCAGTATCAAAAAGAACAATTGCAGTAAATGACTTAACCAAAAACTTACCTATTACTGCATCGAGTTGCGCTTCAATCTCCTCCACGCTAACGTGGTTCACTTGTCCCCTATTGAAAGGGTTGGGCTTCTTCCCAGAGTTTCCATTGCCATTTCCATTGTTTGCTTCAGAACATTCTGTGACATAATGTCCATTCTTTCCGCACTTGAAACAAGTAATGTGACTTAGATCCTTCTTGGCGGGCGTTGCGGGGTTGGTACGGTTTTGGCCGTTGCTTCCTCCATTACGATTTGCATTCTTGGGGCCACTATGGTTGTGCGTAATCCCTCCATTGTGGTTGTGACCTCCATGGTTATGTTGAAGGTGTCCACCCGAGTTTGGGGTAAAACGGGGTCTCTGCTGAGCTCTAGAATTATACTTCCCGTGTCCATACTTCCTCTTATGGTTGTCAATCTGCTCCTGCTTCCCTTCAATCATGAGAGCTCTATCTACCAATTGTTGGTAGTTATTAAAAGTTGCTACCATCAACTGCATGCTCAGTTCATCATTCAGTCCTTCCAGAAACTTCTCCTGTTTAGCTGCATCCGTAGCAACGTCATCTGGGGCATAACGTGCTAGCTTGCTAAAGTCATCCACATACTGGCCAACGGTGCGTCCTCCTTGGCGTAAGTTGTGAAACTCACGCTTCTTCATGGCCATAGCTCCTGCTGATACATGGGCTGTGCGAAAGGCCTGCTGAAATTGGTCCATGTAACAGTGTCGATGGGATAGGTGACAGTGTAATTCTCCCACCATGCTGCTACGGGTCCATCAAGCTGATGTGAGGAAAAACGCACTCTTTCCGCATCTGTGCATCCTGCAGTGGTCAACTCCCTTCCAATCTTGCGGAGCCAATCATCTGCAACTATCGGCTCGGTGCTACTGGAGAACACCGGCGGATTCAGCCTTAGAAAACGGGCTAAGTGATCAATAGGTGTTGGTGGGTTGTTGTTATTATTGTTGTTCCCCTGATTCTGATTCTGGACTAGTATCTGCATCAAAGCATTCTGCTGTTGGATCAACTGGGTGAGCTCCAGTGGGAAAGCAAATCCATTGTCGCGTCTAGGAGGCATCTGATGGGTTTAGAAAAGATGAGAAAACAAAGTAGAATGGGGTCTAGGGGGAACAACACTACCCATATGCACATGAGACAAACACAATCATATCACCTCAATCAATTCAAACAAGGGCATACAATCGGTCTAACTATCGTTACAAAAGTGCTCGGACTATACTATATACATGGGGGAATACTACTACTGTTATGGTGGTCGACTAGAAAAATTGATCGGTAGAAGACTCCATAATATCCGCTCCAGCTTCATCAACAAAGTCACCATTGCTATCGTCGGGGTCCGAGTCGGTGTCATCGATGATGATGTAGTTCTACGGGCAGGTGGAATCGTCATGTTCTCCTCCTGGCGCGGGGTCTCCCATGAATACTCCCAGCTTCCTTGTCAGGTCATCATTCTTCTCCACTAGTACGACGATTTCCTCCTCATAATCTTCGCGAGTAGCCTTGAGTTCTTCCTCCAGCTCCATGATCCTTGTCATTGCCTTCTTCAGATCTATCATGCCCGCGCACATCTGATTCTCCTAGCGACGAATGTGCTGGTTTAACTCCTAGATGAAAGAGGCAATAGATCTATCCTTCCTGGTGCTGATCATCTCTCATTGATCATCTTGGCGCCCACAAATCTGGTAAATAGTATCCTTGAGATCCTTGTGGTAAAATTCTCCAATGCGTCCCATGGTGATGTGGGCGGCCATGCTCTTGCCTAGACTCCAGGTGGGTGCGTCAAAGGAAAACTCTATGGGCTCGGTGATTGGCATGAACGTCCTTCCTGGAACTTGAACTTGGATCATCCAGTGCTCCTCTTATGGTAAAGTAGCATTGTAAGTCCCGGTGAAGCTTGGTATTCCAATGTTCAGGTACCTAGTGACTTCCTTCAAGTGTCGTCCAAAGGGGGTGTCTTCATCCGGTTGTGCAAACTTGTTCCTTGCATCCGCCATCCTAAAGAGTAGAAAATGGAGAGCGGTCAGAAATAAGAAGAGAGTAGTGATCTAGGGTTTTTAGCTTAGTGGTCGTGTCCTACAGTCAGCATGTGCTCTGATACCATCTTGTAGCAACTAGACCTCAAACAGTCTAATCTCTATGCATCAGTGTCATCCCTAGATCGATAATGCTGACACGCACATGACTTGAGGATTTATAAAAGAGTAGCAATCACACACTTATTACATCGAATATCTCAAAAGAGAACATAAAACAATAAATATGGCTTAAGGCCATCTAAATCGATAACAGCGAAATGCTTGGAAGATAAAGTGAGTCCATCAACTCCAACGGCATCACTAAGTGAAAGACAACGACCTATGGCTCCTTACTCGTCGTCTGAAAAGTCTGCAACATGATAGGTTGCAGCCCGAAATGGGTCAGCACATGGAATATGCTTGCAATGTAACAGAAGAGAGGAAATGAACAGAATAATTGCTATCGCTACATGCATATATGGCTGGTGGAGGCTGTATGGTTAATATGTTTTGCGAAAAGCCAATTTTTTCCTACAACAAAGGAATAAATTTTATTTAACTATCACGGTAGTTGTTAAGCATTGAGAAGGTTCCTCCAACTCAATCCCAATTAAACATCATCATTAACCCAATCAATTTAAGTTAAGAGTGATGAGATCCACATGATAATCCAAGAACTAGATACTCAAGATGTCCATAACCGGGGACACGACTAACCATGATTAGTTTAAACACTCTACAAAGGTTTGCGCACTTTCCCCCACAAGACTCGAATACATCCATGGTCGGAGATTCGAGACACAGTCTTTCTGAATCATTAACTATCTACTCTGGGTAGACTATACCACCTACAACCGACTAGATCTGCTAGTCTACCTCTTCAAGAGCTTCACGCAACTTACTCAACTATGCTAGAGCCCATAATAGCTTGTGGCTGCACATGGAAGTTTCTAGCATGAAATATCTTATGATCCCTTTGAGCCTGGGTGGCGGGCCATAGCATGATCACACGGGTCCTCCGGGATATCCTAGGACAACACTGGATTCTCCAGGTGCCCACAAGCAATCCACCCAGATGTGTATTTAAGTTGCCACCTTAAGTTGAACCATTAATAACTCACATCTGTAATGAATACTCTCAAACCCAATCCACGTCTACCAGCATAGCATAGCAAATATAAGCAACGTAGAAGTAACTCTCATAGGTTTAATAATAAAACATGTAATAGGTACTACCTCATCTACTTCCCAAAACCCACAAGTTAATCAAATCCTAACCATGCAATTGTTTGAGGATTGATCTAATGCAATAAATTGGGTAGTAAAGAGATATGATCAAAGTGTTACTTGCCTTGTTGATGATCCGCAAAACCTAGAGACTCATAGTAGCACGCTTCACACTCCGGGTACTCTATCGCAACAAACAAGCATACAATAAGCACTCAACTAAAAGCACGGGTAAAACTCAAATAAGAAGATATAACCAAAAAGTTCAACTTAAGAACTCCGGTTTGCAAAAAGAATCAAATCGAACAAAGCAACAAAACACAAACTGCGAAAGAAACAAGATCCGATTACTAATCTGAACTAAAGTAAAATTTTACAGTTTCAAAATCTTGTTCAAGTTGGTTAAACAGAATGAGGGCTTCGAGACGAAGATCTAGGCATTTGAATCGCCTGATTCTGATAAATGAACGAAAAGATAAACTAAAACGAAAATTGGATCAAAAATCGCGATCGAAAATAATCGCGAAAAACCCGAGAAAAAGAAAAACTGACGAACAGGCTAACGAACGAACGTTCGCTGTCTGTGACTAACAGGTGAACGGCGTTCGTTTAAACGAACGAACGGACGAATGTCCGCAAAATAAATAAACTGACGGAAAGACGGATCTAACGAATTAAACCGGAAAATAAAAAAACCCGGGGTTTTAACCGAAGAAAACCGACCGATCAACGGCGACTAGATCCGGCGGGCGGCGGCGGTGGCTCCGGCGATGGCGGGCAACGGCGGCTCGACGGCGGCGGTGCGGTTGGCGGTGGCGGCACTAGGGTTTGGGGCGCGGGGTGGGCTGGGCGGCGGCGGTGGGCTGCGGGGCAGGGGAGCCCGGCTTATAAGGAGGGGCCTGGGGAGGAGTCCGGGCCGGATACGGCCCGTAGGTCAGGTCCCTTTTTTAAAATAATTCTGACGTGTAGATAAACGAAGAAAAAGAATACTAAACGGACTCCAAAAATCCTGAAATAAATTTTCCCCGTCCTCTAAAAATCTACCGGATAAGGTGAACATTTATTTGGGCCTCTAATGCAATTTTGAAAAATGCATATTTTTCCTAATTCATATAAAATAGCGATAAAAACTCCGAATAAAATATTATTTGATTTTAACATTAAATCTCCAATATTTCTTTATTTTGGGGAAGTCATTTTATCCCCTCTCTTTTTATTTTCATAAAAGAAATATTCGGAGAGAAAATAATTAAAATCAAACGATCCTCTTTTCAAAATTTGAGAAAACTCAAATATGAAAATAAGAAAATCCCCAACTCTCTTCGTGGGTCCTTGAGTTGCGTAGAATTTCTAGGATCAAACCAAAATTCAATAAAATATGATATGCAATGATGATCTAATGCATAACATTGCAAATTGGAAATTTGGGATGTTACAATTGAGAAACCACCTTTCCTTTTAGGATAAAGGAACATGCTAAAGTTTCAATTGTGGTTAACAAAAGCTATATTACAACACCTAAACCTGATGAACAAATTAAAGTAGAACCTAGTATTGCTATGGCTAAAGATCTCTTGTAAGATGATATGGATGGGCATGTTATTTACTTCTGTGAAGAAGGTGCTAGAATTGCCAAACCTGATAAAAAAGATAAACATAGACTTGTTGTTGGCATGCATGTCATCTCAGTTAAAATAGGAAACCATTGTTATCATGGTTTATGCGACATATGTGCTAGTGTGAGTGCTATTACTTATACCTTATATGAAGAAATTATGAATGACATAGCACCTGCAGAGATAGAAGAAATAGATGTTACTATTAAACTTGCTAATAGAGACACAATTTCACCAATTGGGATTGTTAGTGATGTTGATGTCTTGTGTGGGAAAATAAAATACCCTACTGATTTTGTTGTTCTTGGTTCCCCACAAAATGACTTTTGTCCCATTATCTATGGTAGACCTTTCTTGAACACCGTTAATGCTAAGATATATTGTGAGAAACAAACTGTCGATGTTAGTTTTGGTAATGAGTCTCATGAGTTTAATTTTTCCAAGTTTAGTAGAAATCTTCATGAAAAAGAATTGCCTAGTAAGGATGAATTAATTGGTCTTGCTTCTATTGTTGTACCACCTACTGATCCTTTGGAACAATATTTGCTAGACCATGAAAATGATTTTCATATGCATGAAAGAAATGAAATAGATAAAATTTTCTTTGAACAACGTCCTCTGCTTAAACACAATATGCCTATTGAAACTCTAGCAGGTCCTCCTCCACCTAAAGGTGATCCTATGTTTGAATTAGAAGAATTGCCAGACACTTTGAAATATGCTTATCTTGATGAAAAGAAAATATATCATGTTATTATTAGTGCTAACCTTTCAAAACATGAAGAAGAAAGATTATTGAAAGTTCTGAGGAAGCATAGAGTTGCTATTGGATATACTCTTGATGATTTAAAGGCCATTAGTCCCACTCTATGCCAGCACAAAATTAATATGGAACCTAATGCTAAACCCGTTGTTGATCACCAACGTCGGTTAAATCCGACGATGAAAGAAGTGGTAAGAACGGAAATATTAAAACTTCTTGAAGCATGTATAATCTATCCCATAGCTGATAGTAGATGGGTAAGTCCTGTTTATTGTGTTCCTAAGAAAGGAGGTATAACTATTGTTCCTAATGATAAGAATGAACTTATTCCACAAAGAACCGTTACATGCTATAGAATGGTAATAGATTTTAGAAAATTAAACAAAGCAACTAGAAAAGATCATTACCCTTTGCCTTTTATTGATCAAATTCTTGAAAGATTATCTAAGCACACACACTTTTGCTTCCTTGATGGATATTCTGGCTTTTCACAAATACTTGTTTCTCAAGCTGATCAAGAAAAGACCACTTTTACTTGTCTCTTTGGAACCTATGCTTATAGACGTATGCCTTTTGGTTTATGTAATGTACCTGCTACCTTTCAAAGATGTATGATTGCTATATTCTTTGACTTTTGTGAAAAGGATGTTGAGGTTTTCATGGATGACTTTTCTGTTTATGGGAAGTCTTTTGATGATTGTTTAAGCAATCTTGATCGAGTTTTGCAGAGATGTGAACAAACAAATATTTTCTTGAATTGGGAGAAGTGCCACTTTATGGTTAATGAAGGCATTGTCTTGGGTCATAACATTTCTAAAAGAGGTATTGAAGTGGATCAAGCTAAGGTTGTTGCAATTGAGAAAATGCCATGTCCTAAAGATATAAAAGGTATTCGTAGTTTCTTAGGTCATGCTGGTTTCTATAGGAGATTTATCAAAGACTTTTCAAAAATTTCTAGGCCTCTTACGAGTCTCTTGCAAAAGGATATTCCCTTTGTTTTTGATGATGATTGTTTAGAAGCCTTTGAAACACTTACGAAAGCTTTAATTTATGCACCTATTGTTCAACCTTCTAGTGATTATGCTATTGGTGCTGTTTTAGGACAAAGAGTTGATAAGAAACTTAATGTAATTCATTATGCTAGTAAAACTCTAGACAGTGCTCAAAGAAATTATGGTACTACTAAAAAAGAATTCTTAGCGGTTGTGTTTGCTTGTGATAAATTTAGACCTTATATTGTTGATTCCAAAGTAACTGTTTACACAGACCATGCTGCTATTAAATATCTTATGGAAAAGAAAGGTGCTAAACCTAGACTTATTCGATGGGTTCTCTTGTTAAAAGAATTTGATTTACATATCATTGATAGAAAAGGAGTTGAGAACCTAGTAGTTGATAATTTATCTAGGCTTGAAAATGTGCTTGATGACCCACTACCTATTGATGATAGTTTTCCTGATGAGCAGTTAGCTACAATAAATGTCTCTCATAGTACTCCTTGTTTTGCTGATTATGCTAATTACATTGTTGCTAAATATTTACCACCTAGTTTTACATACCAACAAAAGAAAAAAAATCTTCTATGATTTAAGACATTACTTTTGGGATGACCCACATCTTTATAAAGAAGGAGTAGATGGTATTATTAGACGTTGTGTACCTGACATGAACAGGGACAAATCCTACGGAAATGTCACTCCGAAGCTTATGGAGGACATCATGTTGGAGATAGAACTGCTCACAAGGTATTGCAATCTGGATTTTATTGGCCTACTCTCTTCAAGGATGCTCGTAAGTTTGTCTTATCTTGTGATGAATGTCAAAGAATAGGTAATAAAGGTAAGCATCAAGAAATGCCTATGAATTATTCACTTGCTGTTGAACCATTTGATGTTTGGGGATTTGATTACATGGGACCTTTTCCTTCCTCTAATGGGTATACACATATTTTGGTTGCTGTTGATTATGTTACTAAATGGGTAGAAGCTATTCCAACCAGTAGTGCTGATCACAACACCTCTATTAAAATGCTTAAGGAAGTCATCTTCCCAAGGTTTGGAGTCCCTAGATATTTAATGACTGATGGTGGTTCATGAAAGTGCTAGTGATCGACTAGAGGGGGGTGAATAGGTGATTTTTATGAAAGTCTTCAAAAGATGGAAGTTTCGGAGACAAACGATAGAAATAAACCTATTACCATGCAACGGAAGGTAGACTACACTAAGCAAGCCATAGTCAAGTATTCAATGAAATGAAAGCACAAAGACTAATAGCAGCTAGGGAGTATAGATCAGGATGGAAGATAGTATGAAGACAAATAGACAATGCAAACAGGCAACGACTTCACAAGGACCAATCTGCAAATAAAGAGATGGGAAGGATTGAACCAGTGGCTCGTTGAAGACAATGATTTGTTGGACCAGTTCCAGTTGCTGTGACAACTGTACGTCTGGTTAGGGAGGCTGAGATTCAACTCAGAAGACCGCGTCTTCACCTTATTCTCCTTGAGCTAAGGACACCCAGTCCTCGCCCAATTACTCTGGTAAGTCTTCAAGGTAGACTTCCAAACCTTCACAGACTTCGTTCACCGGTGATCCACAATGACTCTTGGATGCTTAGAACGTGACACCTAACCGGCTGGAGGATTCACAGTCCTCAAGTGTAATAAGTCTTCAGATCACACAGACAAGAAGACTTAAGTGATGCCTAACACTCTTTGGCTCCGGGTGTTTAGGGCTTTGTCCTCACAAGGATTTCTCTCTCAAAGGCTTCGAGGTGGGTTGCTCTCAAACAACAAAAGCCGTGCACTAACTCTGAGCAGCCACACAATTTATGGTGTAGGGGTGGGCTATTTATAGCCACTAGGCAACCCGGCCTGATTTGTCCGAAATGACCCTGGGTCACTAAGGAACTGACACATGTTCCAATGGTCATATTTCAAACACACACGACAACTTTACTTGAGCTACAAGCAAAGCTGACTTATCCAGCTCTGGATAAGATTTGCTCTCATTATCTTCGCTCGAAGACATATGATTTTGGTTAAACATCACTTCAGTCATTCTGACTGGTTTACTTGGACCCCACTTAACAGTACGGTGGTTCCTATGACTCAACAAAGAAGAAAAAGAACGACGAAACAACTAAGTCTTCGCGCTCCATAGTCTTCACGCGATGTCTTCTCTTGTCATAGTCTTCAATGTGAATGTCTTCACATACCACGTTTGACTTCAATGTCTTCATACATTTTTAGGGGTCATCTCTGGTAGGAAAACTGAATCAATGAGGGACTTCTACCTGTGTTATCCTACAATTCTCACAAACACATTAGTCCCTCAACCAGGTTTGTCGTGAATACTCCAAAACCAACTAGGGGTGGCACTAGATGCACTTACAATCTCCCCCATTTTGGGGATTGATGACAAACTGGTTGAAGTTTTCAACGGGGATAGAAATATGTGAAATTGTAAAGGATTTAAGTATTGTCTTCATAAGTAGTAGAAAGGCTCCCCCTAAAGATGTGCATATAAGTATTTTTCTTTTGAATGCAAATGCACATGGTAGGTTGTACTTGCGGAGCTCCTCTTTTACTTATGAAGACAATTCATCATGCATGAAAGGATATATCAAAGATAATGACATGCATAATGAAAAATGGACGTCTGCAAAATGACTTCGTGCAGAATTTATCGTCGCACATGCGGAATTTATCATCGCATCACATAGTGTCGAAAAAGGTAGCAGACGACCATCAAGTTTAAGTGTTACAACTCAAAACGAACCAAATGTTTCAAAAGCGAGAGTTGTAAGCACTTGGCAAAAGTAGAAAAAAGTAAAGCAACCACCCATATGGACCCGCTTGAAGACTATCAACTCATATGCTTCTCCCCCTTTTGTCAGTAAGGACCAAAAAGGTTTGAAGACATAGAGCTTCTACTCGTTCCCATGAGGTGCAGGCGAAGCAGCAGGGTCGTTGTTGAGGTCCGGTGGGGCAGAAGAACTTGGTGCTGTGTCGAGACGCGATGAAGGTGGGGGTAGTGAAGTGGCATCATCTTGATCATCGATAACTCTGGCATTCACCGTGGCAGCTGAGGAAGAATAGTCAGAGTCTTCAAGGGAGGGAGTCCGACGCAAGTGAGCATTCCTTGGAGGAGTGGAGTCAAACTTGAATCTTTCTATGAAGCCACCGTCTTGAAGATCTTCTTCAGCAGTGAGCAAAGTCAAACTCTTCCAGGACCTTCGACAGGTTTCATGTGTAACAAATGCATTCTTGGTGGCAAGATTGCGAATGCGATTGACGTCCACCAAGAGGCTTTGCATCTGACGCTTAAGCCAGTCATGATGCTTATCCTGTTTCTGATGTAGCGCGACGAGAAGCTCTCGGTCATTGAGAACACGAGATCGCTTCCGAGGCCTTTGGGCAATGGTGCTTCTAGTGGCGTCAGTTTGGGCGCGAGGGGCACGCGTGTTACCAGCCAAGGGATAAACACGAGAGACTTCCTGAACTCCTTCAATGGACTGGGCGAAGCTTTGATGATCAACATTGTGAAGATAAATCGGATCCTTAGTAGGCTCTGGGTAAATAGCTTCAACAGACAAATCAACCTCTAGCAAGAATACAAGATGATTGCGCGCAGACGGCTGATAGTTGAAGGCAGAGTGAAGCTTGATAAGACGCATTACCCATGGAGCATAGAACTTCGGACCAAAAATGTCGGAGCTAGATGCAGCCAACTGCCTGATGAAGAAGTCTTGAGCATTGAAGCTGATACCATTGAAGATATAGAAAACCAAAGTCTACATTGCTCCTTCAAGCTTCGCTGCAGATGAATGTCCTTTGACAGGCCATAGAGTTTTTCTAATGATATGGTACATGGTACGGGGCAGATACTCTAGGTCTTCGACAAAGTATTCCGTCGGATATTCAGCGTCGCATGGCAGAGGCTTCATCATGCTTAGCATTTGGCTCATGTTGGGTTCTGGCTTTTGAAAAATGCTCTCCAAAGCATTCTGGTGTTGTTGACAACCTGGTTCATAGTATTCACCAGGAGTGGGCAAGGCTGTGAGCTCAATGATGTCTTGAGCTTTAGCTTCATGATGAACATCTCCTATCATCCACTCAAGGATCCAAGTATTCGGATCCCTGTTGTATCCACGAATGTGGAGGGTAGCATAGAATTGAAGAAGAAGTTCTTCATTCCACTGTTCCTTGGCAGTCACAAAATTAAGCAGACCCGCATCACTGAAGCAGTCAAGGGCTTCTTCAAGGCATGACAGTCCAGCTATGGCTTCACAATCAAGATGCATGTGAGGGAAGATGCGTGCCTGATTGTACAAGATGCATGAATAATAGCTTCGCTGCTGATAACTCCAGAATCGGTCTGAAGAGATTCTTGGCCTTGTGTAGGGGTTCTTGGCACTGTTGAAGAATGTGTTGTGTGCCTTGAATCCATTCAGATTAAATGATCCTGGTGAAGTTGCTGTACCTGGAAACCATGGTAGCCTTGGCTTTGGCTTCTGGACCTGAGGCCTGTGCTCCACATGATAGGCAAACTGAGGTCCGGGAGCAGGCGGAGGAACCAGGATTGGCCAGCGGACAGTAACAAGCTGTCCACGATCATATGCTTGCTCGATGGTGTGTGGCCTTGGAGGAGGTACAGGAGCAGAGGCATTGGCTTCAGGCAGCGGATTTGCTTCGGGTGCTGCATTGGCTTCAAGCGCCACATTAGCTTCAGCCATGACAACGTTATTGGCTTCAGTGTTGATGGTGGTGGACGCCTCAGTATTGGTAACCTCCACTTCAGGAGCTGGAGGGTCGGACACGTTCTCCTCGAGAACAACTTCAGGGTTGGATGGGGGTGTACCAAAACGTTCTTCTTCTCTTGGTTCTTCTTCATGGTCATCGGCTGATGCAGCCGGAATATCTTCAGCCGTTTTGGCTTCAGATTCAGGAATGTTCACAGTAGGAGAGGCTTCAGGAAAGACTTCGCATGAAACGGATTGGCGCTCTTCTCCTTCTGGAACACTTGACAATGTGACCTGTGGCCTTGGTCCTTTGCGAAGCCTGCGAAATGCTGGCGACGCCTATGGAGATGGAGTTGGTTGGGCCTCAAAGTCTTCACTGTCAATCACCGGAGTGGTGACCTGTGGTGGGGGAGTGACTGGTGTTTCTTCAACACGAGGGTGATCAGTCCATGAGTCATCCTGAGCAATTGGCGTCAATGGACGACCAATGCTGATGAGTTCGCTGTTCGTGAGAACAGGCGATGATACCAATTTGTGTTCGATCTAAGGAAGGACTTCATCATCTTCAACATTGTCGTGAGGACCAATGTCTTCAGCTGTGGTGGGGTCAACAGCTAGATTCTCTTCAGATTCAGGAGCCTCTGTGGAAGCAGGCTCATGAACTACCAGACGACGTTCATGATATTCAGACGCAGGACGAGCAACAGAAATTGGCTCGACAAGAAGGGGCTCTGTGGAAGTAGCCCGGTCTCTCTTCTTTGTTTTCCTTTTCTTGGTTGGTGGAGCATCATCAGTGGTGGCTTTGGTCTTGCGCTTTCTGGGTTCGGCTTCAGCTGCTCTAGTTTTCTTGAATTCTGAAGCCACTGTGGGGACCTTAGGCTTCAAGCCTGTCATACTGGCTGGGAACACAATGCGAGGTGCTTCCCGCCTTGATGCTTCTGGTTCTGCCACAGCTGGCTTCTTCTTCTTCTTGGCAGCCATTCTGGGGTCGATGCCTGGTCGCCCCAAGGCCTTGCGCTTTTCAGCTTCATTGTAGCCTTGAACACATTTGGCAGCAAGATTCTTCATGTGCTCACGAGAACCTTTTGCTTCTTCTCGTTTCTTGTGGAATGCCTCCTTGAGCTCATGCATCATGACCTTGAAGTTTTGAATGTCTTCAACATTGAGCTTGGCCATGTGCTTCTTGAACTGAGCCTTTTCATAATTGATCTTATGCTTCAGCTCAACAATTTTCTAAGCAAGAGCCAGCTCAGGAGCAATGGCTCCGTGGAAGGAGACGCTGAGGCCAATTGGAAGCTGAAGATCATCAAAATTAACATCTGGGCTGTCAAACCACTCATCAATAAACTTGTATAAGATTTCCACATCAAAGAGGGGAAGATCATTGAAGATTTCCGCCTCTTGCTTGCTCTTTATCAACTGCTCAAGAGTGTCATCGCCAAGATCGTCATCACTGGACAGATCAATGGCATCATTCTCGTTTCTCAAAACAGCAGCAGGGGTCAGTGCTTGACTAGTGGGTTGCATGGGCTTTTTCAACTTGGCAGACTTGGAGATGCGTGAGAGATCTTCAGACTGCACACTGGCTTCAGGAGGTGCAGTGGCCAGAGGCTTTGCCCGTGAGACCTTTGGTGCAGAGGGGGGCTTTGAAGTCTTTGGTTTCTGTTGCTTCATAGGCTTCGGAGGTGTAGACGCTTCATTAGAATCAGAGTCATCTGCAGAGTGGTCCACGGCTGCCCCTTGAACCTGAACGTGAGTGATGGGACCTTCTAAGTTGTAGAAGGGCCCAATAAGATTGGGTTCAGCTTCGCGTGTGCCATCAGCTCGTGGTGCAGAGGGGTCTGGGTTGAAGTCTAATCCCAAAGACTTGTTGTTTTCCTTGGCTGAGTTCTTTGCAGCCTGGTAGTTGCGCTTGAACAGATTATCTTCACGACACCATAACAGAGAGGATGGGTCGGCATTAGCAGGCTGAGGTCCACAAATCATGCAGGGGTAGAAGCCTTGAGCAATGCTTCGGACGTCGACTTGGGCTGAAGACCTTTGTATATTATATCTCCCCAGGGGCCCTTTAAGGTATTCTTCTTAGCATACTCCTTGGTGACGAATCTGTACTTGAACCATTCCTCTGCCCAATGTCTTCGAATCCATTGGATTCGGTTCTTGCGTTCTCCATAGGTTTCTTTTGGATCTGACTTGTATAACTCATAGAGATCCGGTGGCTGGTCCTTAACAGTGTTTCCACGGCGTTGTCTGCCGCCCTTCCTGACTGATTTTTGAGTTGTCATGAAGTTTAGACCGAAAGGCTTCAACACTGTCGAAGTCTTTCGTCTACTGGTCAGACAGGAACTGGCTTTAGGAGAATTTATGTGACACTATAAGAACTCTGCAAATGAATGCAGACTATGAGAACCAAGGGATTCTCCCATGGACATGTACCTGTGACAGCATTAGAGATGCGAGGGAAGGGGAAGAGGTCATATGCATTCTCAGAAGATTTTGAAGATAAATCAGTTTAGAAGACATTGACCTCGTAGTGCGAAGACATTCACTCATATGTAGAGAGTTGGTTCCAGATTTGTATGAATCCACAAATAAGTACAAGTGAGGAATCTAACTACTTTGTGAAGCATAAGTGAACATACTAGGCATGCTATGAGATGCAGAATGAGATAGATCCAACTTGTAGGAACAGAAACCACTTGTGGTTGAAAAGGACGAATCTATCTGATCAAAAAGACTGTAAAAGAGGTTTTATTTACCACCCAAGGAACTGCTAGACGGAGTGGGAGAGGAGGCCGAGCAGTTCGATCTTCCATGCCCTAACTTGGCGACGGAGGACACCTATGGCGACGGCGGAGAAGACGATGTCCGCGGCCGGCGTGAGGACGTCGTCGGTGAGGTCACGATAGCTAAGCGCTTCGTCGCCGGCGTCGTTGAGGGCTAGCGGTGGTGCTAGGGTTTGTGCGAGAGTGGAAGAAGAGATAATGACTGGGGTGAGGCGTGTATTTATAGGGATAGGGACGGCACAGTGTTATTACACAGGTGCCCCTGGCGGTTCACATCTGAAGGAAACGTGGCAATCATGCAACACGTTGGAGGTTCTTCCACGTTCCCACGCACGCCTGGATTGTCGAGTGGTCGTTCCCACTTCTCCGGGTTTCAGGTAAAAAGGATTGAGCATTGAAAACAGATTAATGTTTGTCTCTGTGTCTTCTGCTGACAAGGACTCAGAGAAGACATTCGACAGTTTCAATAGAATGCATATGATTTGGATAGATAGATTTGAGGTAGAAGCATAGAAAGGTTAGGGTCCAATCACATTCACTTAGATCAAAAGATTCAAATGAAAAGACATAGCTATAAGTGAATGCTGTAGAGGACAGAACACTTAATATATGCATATACCAAATCAACATTGTAGATAAACATGAGGCCATGTTAACATTGAAGACAAACAAAATGCGAAGACTTTGCAAATGTAACGCCAATAGAAAGTATTCCAAACAAAAGTTTGGTGGTGGCGTTACCCACCGTATAGGAAATATTAGACCCAGACACGTCGCACAATTATCGTGGCGCTCCAAAGTCAAATTCCGCGTTAATGTATTCACACTTAGAGTGTAAGTCTTCATTAATTGAAGATATACGTTACTTCGTGTGTTGGACATCTAAGTCATCAACATGCATCAGTGTTAGGATGTGTGCCTGATCACAGGACATTTGAGGATTCCAAGATATTTAGCTCACACCATAACTTGCAAAACCTTTTCTCATCCAAGGGCTTCGTGAAGATATCTGCCAGTTGCTCTTCAGTGTTGACGTGTATGATATCAATATCTTCCTTCATGACATGATCTCTGAGAAAGTGATGTGAATTTCAATGTGCTTTGTCTTCGAGTGCTGAACTGGGTTGTTGGCAATCTTGATGGAGCTTTCATTGTCGCAGTAGAGTGACACTTGCTTTAGATGAATGCCATAGTCTTTGAGTGTTTGCTTCATCCATAGAAGCTGAGCGCAGCAAGACCCAGCAACAATGTATTCAGATTTAGTAGTGGAGAGAGATACACAGTTCTGCTTCTTTGAGGACCAACATACAAGTGATCGTCCTAGAAAATGACATGTGCCTAATGTAAACTTGCGATCCACCTTGTCACCAGCATAATCAACATCCGAGAAACCAACCATATCAAACTCTGAGCCCTTTGGATACCATAATCCTAATGTTGGGGTGTAAGCCAAATACCGAAGAATTCGCTTCACAGCTAAGTGATGCGATTCCTTTGGTACCGCTTGGAATCGAGCACACATGCAAACACTAAGCATAATATCTGGCCTAGATGCACATAGATAAAGTAAAGAACCAATCATGGAGCGGTATACCTTTTGATCAAACTCTTTACCATTGTCGTCGGGACCCAGATGGTGTTTAGCTGGCATTGGCATCGTGTAACCTTTGCAATCTTGCATTCCAAACTTCTTCAGGCAATCTTTGAGGTATTTCTCTTGAGATATGAAGATGCCGTTGCGTTGCTGTCGTATTTGAAGACCAAGGAAGAACTTGAACTCACCCATCATGGACATCTGATATTGCTCTTGCATCATGTTTCCAAACTCATCACTGTATTTCTGATTAGTGCAGCCGAAGATAATGTCATCCACATATATTTGGCACACAAACAGTTCACCATCATATGTCTTCGTGAAGAGCGTGGGATCCAGGGAACCAGGTTTGAAGCCTTTGCTCTTCAGGAAGTCCTTGAGTGTGTCATACCAAGCACGAGGGGCTTGTTTGAGGCCATACAGTGCCTTGTTGAGCTTATAAACCATGTCAGGATGTTTTGGATCTTCAAAGCCAAGCGGTTGTGCAACATACACTTCTTCTTCAATCTTGCCATTGAGAAAGGCACTCTTCACATCCATTTGATACAAAAGAATGTTATGATGATTTGCATAGGCTAGCAGTATGTGTATAGCTTCAAGCCTAGCCACAGGAGCAAATGTTTCAACGAAGTCAATTCCTTCAACTTGAGTGTATCCTTGAGCAACAAGACGAGCCTTGTTTCTGACAACTTGACCATGCTCATCTTGCTTGTTGCGATATATCCATTTAGTGCCTATGATATTTGAAAGTGCGTTATATCGACTAGAGGGGGGGGGGTGAATAGGCGATTTTTATGAAAGTCTTCAAAACGTGAGAGTTATGAAGACAAACAGTGAAGATTATGCCTATTACTATGCAGCGGAAGTTAGATTACACTAGTCCAGCCATGGTCATGTATTCAATAGAGTGAAATCGCAGTGACAAACAGCTTCAGTGTAATAAGGATCAGGTAGGAAGAAGTTATGAAGCCAAACAGATCATACATTCATGTTGTGAAGACAAATGGTAAAGCAGGCATGTAATGGCTTCAAAATGAATAATTGTAAGGAAAAAGAAGTGAAGATGAAACCAGTGATACGTTGAAGACAATGATTTGTTGGACCAGTTCCAGTTGCTATGACAACTGTACGTCTGGTTGGAGCGGCTAGGTATTTAAACCTTAGGACACACAGTCCCGGACACCCAGTCCTGAGCACACAGTTCAGGACACCAAGTCCTCACCGTACTCTCCTTGAGCTAAGGTCACTTAGTCCTCGCCCAATCACTCTGGTAAGTCTTCAAGGTAGACTCCCAAACCTTCACAAACTTCGTTCACTGGCAATCCACAATGTCTCTTGGATGCTCTGAATGCGACGCCTAACCGTCTGGAGGATTCACAGTCCTCAAGTGTAATAAGTCTTCAGATCACACAGACAAGAAGACTTAAGTGGAGGTTCCTCATGCCAGCATGCCCAAGCCTTCGATGCCAAAGCCAGCATTCTGAAGCTTTTGCAAGAAGACATACTGCAAGTTGTGGTCCTGCTAAGAAATCTACCACATACAAATCGCCTTTCCTATACCCTTCAAACACTAGAGATTTGTCAGATTCCATTAGCACCAGGCAGCGATATTTGCCAAACATTACAATCATATTCAAATCGCAAAGCATTGAGACAGACATTAAGTTGAAGCCAAGGGATTCAACAAGCATGACTTTATCCATGTGTTGATCCTTTGAGATTGCAACTCTACCTAGACCCAATACCTTACTTTTACCAGTGTCAGCGAATGTCATGTGGCTCTTGTCGGATGGACGTAAAGTTGAGTCCATAAGAAGGCTTCTTCTGCCAGTCATGTGATTTGTACACCCACTGTCAATAATCCATTCTGAAGACTTTGAAGTCGCTGGTATCGTACCCTACAGTGCAGTTAGGGGGATAGGCTTCACGAAGAGTGTTGTGAAGCATAAACATTTGACGAACCAGTGGGTTATGAAAACTTAGATCCAGATTAGGACTAATGGGGGGAGTAGCATGCGATTCAGGAACCAAGTACATAATGATGCCATTTGGGCATTTTATCTTGCGCCCCACAAGATTTTTATGGTCCCCAGCAATAGCATCAGAAGATTTTGTTTTTGTGTTGGAGACCTTTCCCTGCAAAAAAAAAGTTAAGCTTTCTTAACCACCCACATCAAGGGTGGCTTAGAAGCTATGAGTCTAAGAGCAGCATCTGAGAATTTTGGCTTTGAAACCTTAGCAAACAGTCTAGCAGGTGGACAATAATACTCATAGGAATAAGCAGAATAATTTTTGGTCATATGAACATGACGGTTCGATGAACCACTCTCATATTCATATGCCTGAGTATGGTTTCCCTGCAAAACATTTGCGTTAGTGCGACTCAGGTGAGTCCCCTGTTTGTATGAAGCATTTGGACAATATGAAGCCTTTGGTCTGAGGTTTGTCTTCTTCAAGTGAGGTGTCATGAAGACATTCACAGGAAGATTTTCCAGACATGTTTTCGGAACCCAGATCTTCTTCATAGGCGGTCCATTCCTGCAGTTAGTACCAATGTACCTGGCAAACACTTCATCATTCTGATTCTTAAATAGTTTATAGTTTGCATCAAAGGATTCATCAATGATAATTGGGTTAGCACAAGTGAAGCCAGACAGATTCGATGGATCTGCTGAGGATTCCTTTGTAGCAACCCATGTGGTTTTGGGGTACTGCTCAGGTTTCCAGTAAGACCCATCTGCATTAATTTTCCTCACGAACCCAACACCCTCTTTCCTAGGGTTTCGGTTCAGAATCTGCTTCTTAAGGACATCACATAATGTCTGATGCCCTTTCAGACTTTTGTACATCCCTGTTTCAAGCAATGTCTTCAAGCTAGCATTCTCATCAGCAATAGCAGTGGTATCCTCGGCAGAGGGGTTAGTTACCACATCAATAGTTGAAGATATTGTAACAGCAGTACAGTGGAACATTCAGCAACAGAAGTAGCAATATCACGCTCAATGCATTTAAGACATGGTGGTTCAAATCCTTTCCTGAGCGGGACTGATCTGTTCAGCGCGAAGTGACTCGTTTTCCTTTTGAAGATCTTCATGAGCCACCCTCAATTTCTCAAGTTCTTGCTTCCTTTGAAGATAATCATAGGAAAGCTTTTCATGAGTTGTTGAGAGAGTATCATGACGATCTTCAAGTTCCTGATACTTAACGTGAAGGTTTTTTATGTCTTCAATTAAGGATTCAGATCGAGTCATTTCAGCACCCAACAGATCATCGCTTCTGTCTAACAATTTTTGAATATGTTCCATAGCTTTCTGTTGTTCAGTTGCAATTTTAGCAAGTGTTTTGTAGCTAGGTTTTGAATCACATTCAGAGTCATCGTCACTAGAAGTTTCATAGCGAGTTGTGCGTGTGTTTACCTTGGCACCGCGTGCCATGAAGCAGTAGGTAGGAGTGGAGTCGTTCTTGTCATTTGCGTCGGTGTCGGTGATGCAGTCATTGTCTTCAGTATTGAAGATGGACTTGGCGACGTATGCTGTAGCCAGACTCGCAATGCCAGAATCAGACTCCTCCTCAGACTCCACCTCTGCCTCCTCAGATGCGGACTCCTCCTCTGAATCCATCTCCTTTCCAACAAACGCACGTGCCTTGCCAGATGAGCTCTTCTTGTGTGATGAAGATCTTGATGAAGTTTTGGAAGAAGACTTTGAGTATTTCTTCTTCTTCTTGTCGTGAGAATCATATTCCTTGCTCTTCTTCTTCCTTCTGTTCTCATTGTCCCACTGTGGACACTCAGAGATGAAATGCCCAGTTTTCTTGCACTTGTGACATGTTTTCTTCTTGTAGTCATGAGCAGAAGCTTCATCATTCCTTGAGCTTGATCGTGAAGATTTTCTGAAGCCTTTCTTCTTGGTGAATTTTTGAAACTTCTTCACTAGCATTGCAAGTTCTCTTCCAATGTCTTCAGGATCATCAGAACTGCAGTCAGATTCTTCTTCAGATGAGGAGACAGCTTTTGCCTTCAAGGCACGAGTTCGCCCATAGTTTGGACCGTAGATATCTCTTTTCTCAGAAAGCCGAAACTCATGTGTGTTGAGCCTCTCAAGTATGTCGGACGGATCAAGTGTCTTGAAATCAGGACGTTCTTGAATCATCAGGGCCAGAATGTCAAACGAACTATCAAGTGATCTCAGCAGCGTCTTGACGATTTCATGTTTGGTGATCTCAGTAGCGCCGAGGGCTTGAAGCTCATTTGTGATGTCAGTGAGCCGATCAAAGGTGTGCTGAACATTCTCATTGTCATTTCGTTTGAAGCGGTTGAAGAGATTGCAAAGGACACTGATTCTTTGATCTCTCTGGGTTGATATGCCTTCATTAACTTTGGAGAGCCAATCCCAGACCAGTTTGGATGTCTTCAAGGCACTCACACGGCCATACTGTCCTTTGGTCAGATGACCACAGATGATATTCTTGGCAGTAGAGTCCAGTTGAACGAACTTCTTGACATCAGCAGCAGTGACACCTTCTCCAGCCTTGGGAACGCCGTTTTCGACGACATACCATAGGTCGACGTCAATGGCTTCAAGATGCATGCGCATCTTATTCTTCCAGTAGGGATATTCAGTTCCATCGAAGACGGGACAAGCAGCGGAGACTTTGATTATCCCTGCAGTCGACATAGCTAAAACTCCAGGTGGTTAAACTGAATCACACAGAACAAGGGAGCACCTTGCTCTGATACCAATTGAAAGTGCGTTATATCGACTAGAGGGGGGGGTGAATAGGCGATTTTTATGAAAGTCTTCAAAACGTGAGAGTTATGAAGACAAACAGTGAAGATTATGCCTATTACTATGCAGCGGAAGTTAGATTACACTAGTCCAGCCATGGTCAGGTATTCAATAGAGTGAAATCGCAGTGACAAACATCTTCAGTGTAATAAGGATCAGGTAGGAAGAAGTTATGAAGTCAAACAGATCATACATTCATGTTGTGAAGACAAATGGTAAAGCAGGCATGTAATGGCTTCACAATGAATAACTGTAAGGAAAAAGAAGTGAAGATGAAACCAGTGATACGTTGAAGACAATGATTTGTTGGACCAGTTCCAGTTGCTGTGACAACTGTACGTCTGGTTGGAGCGGCTAGGTATTTAAACCAAAGGACACACAGTCCCGGACACCCAGTCAAGGACACTTAGTCCAAGACACCCAGTCCTCACCGTTTTCTCCTTGAGCTAAGGTCACACAGACCTCGCCCAATCACTCTGGTAAGTCTTCAAGGTAGACTTCCAAACCTTCACAGACTTCGTTCACTGGCAATCCACAATTTCTCTTGGATGCTCTGAACGCGACGCCTAACCGTCTGGAGGATGCATAGTCCTCAAGTGTAATAAGTCTTCAAATCACACAGACACGAAGACTTAAGTGATGCCCAATTTACTCTGGCTCTGGGTGGTTAGGGCTTTTCTCCTCACTGGGAATTTTTCTTTCAAAGGCTTCGAGGTGGGTTGCTCTTAAACGACAAAAGCCGTGCACTGAAATCTGAGCAGCCAACCGTTTAAGGTTGTGGGGGGTGGACTATTTATAGCCACTTGGCAACCCGACCTGATCTGTCCGAAATGACCCTTGGTCACTAAGGAACTGACACGTGTACCAACGGTCGGATTTCGAACTCACATGGCAACTTTACTTGGGCTACAAGTAAAGCTGACTTGTCTGACTCTAGACAAGATTTTCTCTCATAGGCTTCGCTCGAAGACATAGGATTTGAATTAGGCATCACTTCAGTCATTCTGACTGGTTCTCTTCGACCCCACTTAACAGTACGGTGGTTCCTATGACACAACATGAATGAAATAAAACTACGAAGGATCTAGGTCTTCGAGTTTCAAAAGCTTCATAGGGAGTCTTCTCATGTCATTGTCTTCAATATGAATATCTTCATAAACCACCATTGTCTTCAATGTCTTCGTACATTTTTAGGGGTTATCTCTGATAGTAAAACCGAATCAATGAGGGACTTCTACCTGTGTTTTCCTGCACTTCTCACAAACACATTAGTCCCTCAACTAGGTTTGCCGTCAATACTCCAAAACCAACTAGGGGTGGCACTAGATGCACTTACAATATTGTGCTTACGAGGATCAGGACGCTTGACCAGTTCCCATACATTATTCAGCTCAAATTGTTGAATCTCTTCTTGCATAGCTTGAATCCATTCAGGTTCCATGAAGGCTTCATCAACTTTCTTGGGTTTAGATATTGAGACGAATGCGAAGTGCCCACGGAAATTTGCTAGTTGTGTTGACCTTGAACGAGTGAGTGGACCAGGTGCATTGATGCTATCAATTATTTTCTCAATCTGTACTTCATTTGCAACACGAGGATGAACAGGACGAAGATTTTGCTCTTGCTGATAATTGTCATCGTTAGAAGGATTGTCTTCAGGCTGAGCATTGTCTTCAGGTTGATCAGGTGCAGAGATGATGAGTTCCTCTTCGGGCTGTGCTTCAGACGGTATGATTTCTCCAGTTCCCATAAGCTTGATGGATTCACTGGATGGAACTTCATCTAGCACATTTGGCAGGTGCTCTCTTTGCGAGCCGTTAGTCTCATCGAAGCACACATCCATAGTTTCAACCACTTTATAGTGAAAGAGGTTGAAGACTCTGTAGGAGTGCGAATCCTTTCTGTATCCAAGCATAAAACCTTCATGTGCTTTCGGTGCAAATTTTGAAGTGTGATGTGGATCCTTGATCACTACTAGGAAAAGGGCTATAGATGAAATTGACACTAATGGCGCACCAGACATGTGGTGCACCACTACTATATACTAATGGCGCACCATGTGTTGGTGCGCCATTAGTGTCCAAATACTAATGGCGCACCACATCCACGGTGCACCTCTAGGCATACTAATGGCGCACTACAGGTGCGCCATTAGTAAAAAATACTAGTGGCGTGGTACTAGTGGCGCACCAGTAGTGCGCCATTAGTAGGCAAAACTGGTGCGCCACTAGTAGGCCTTTTCCTAGTAGTGGATCTAGCACCTGGCACCAAATACTCTGAAGTAACTGACATTTGGCTTCTTACTAGTGAGGAGCTCATATGATGTTTTGTTCAGAAGCTTGTGAAGATAAACACGGTTGATGATATGGCATGCAGTATCAATGGCTTCAGGCCAAAACTTTCTTGGAGTCTTGTATTCATCGAGCAACGTCCGGGCCATCTCAATGAGTGTTCTGTTCTTGCGTTCCACAATGCCATTCTGCTGCGGCGTGTACGGAGCTGAGAATTCATGTGTGATGCCCAAGGTATCAAGATATGTATCAAGGCCAGTGTTCTTGAATTCAGTGCCATTGTCACTTCTGATGTGCTTTATTTTGGCGCCAAAATTGTTCATAACTCGATTGGCGAAGCGTCTGAAGACATCCTGCACTTCAGTCTTGTAAAGGATTATGTGCACCCAAGTATATCTTGAATAATCATCAACAATGACGAAGCCATAGAGACAAGCAGTAGTAGTAAGAGTTGAGTAGTGAGTGGGACCGAAGAGGTCCATGTGTAGCAGTTTGAAGGGTTGAGTCGTTGTCATGATTGTCTTCGAGGGATGCTTGGCCCTCGTCATCTTTCCAGCTTCGCAGGCACCGCATAAGTGATCCTTCTTGAACTTGACGCCCTCGATGCCTATGATATGCTTCTTCTTTGCAAGAGTGTGCAAATTCCTCATGCCAGCATGCCCAAGCCTCCGATGCCAAAGCCAGCATTCTGAAGCTTTTGCAAGAAGACATACTGCAAGTTGTGGTCCTGCTGAGAAATCTACCATGTACAAATCACCTTTCCGATACCCTTCAAACACTAGAGATTTGTCAGATTCCATTAGTACCAGGCAACGATATTTTCCAAACATCACAATCATGTTTAAATCGCAAAGCATTGAGACAGACATTAAGTTGAAACCAAGGGATTCAACAAGCATCACTTTATCCATGTGCTGATCCCTTGAGATTGCAACTCTACCTAGACCCAATACCTTACTTTTACCAGTGTCAGCAAATGTGATGTGGCTCTTGTCGGATGGACGTAATGTTGAGTCCATAAGAAGGCTTCTTTTGCCAGTCATGTGATTTGTACACCCACTGTCAATAATCCATTCTGAAGACTTTGAAGTCGCTGGTGTCGTACCCTACAGTGCAGTTAGGGGGATAGGCTTCACGAAGGGTATTGTGAAGCATAAACATTTGACGAACCAGTGGGTTATGAAAACTTAGATCCAGATTAGGACTAATAGGGAGAGTAGCATGCGATTCAGGAACGAGGTACATAATGATGCCATTCGGGCATTTTATCTTGCGCCCTACAAGATTTTTAAGGTCCCCAGCAATAGCATCAGAAGATTTTGTTTTTCTGCTGGAGACCTTTCCCTGCAAAAGAGAGTTAAGCTTTCTTAACCACCCACATCTTCAAGGGTGGATTAGAAGAAATAAGTCTAAGTGCAGCATCTGAGAATTTTGGCTTTGAAGCCTTAGCAAACAGTCTAGCAGGTGGACAATAATATTCATAGGAATAAGCAGAATAATTTTTGGTCATATGAACATGACGATTCGAAGAACCGTTCTCATATTCATATGCCTGAGTATGATTTCCCTGCAAAACATTTGCGTTAGTGTGACTCAGGTGAGTCCTCTGTTTGTATGAAGCCTTTGGACCATATGAAGCCTTTGGTCTGAGGTTTGTCTTCTTTAAGTGAGGTGTCATGAAGACATTCACAGGAAGATTTTCCAGACACTTTTTTGGAACCCAGATCTTCTTCATAGGCGGTCCATTCCTGCAGTTAGTACCAATGTACCTAGAAAACACTTCACCATTCTGATTCTTAAACAGTTTATAGTTTGCATCAAAGGATTCATCAATGATAATGGGGTTAGCACAAGTGAAGCCAGATAAGTTGGATGGATCTGCTGAAAGTTCCTTTGCAGCAACCCATGTGGTTATGGGGTACTGCTCAGGTTTCCAGTAAGAGCCATCTGCATTTATTTTCCTCACAAATCCAACACCCTCTTTCCTAGGGTTTCTGTTCAGAATCTGCTTCTTGAGGACATCACATAATGTCTGATGTCCTTTAAGACTTTTGTACATCCCTGTTTCAAGCAATGTCTTCAACCTAGCATTCTCATCAGCAATAGCAGTGGTATCCTCAGCTGAGGGGTTAGTTACCACATCAACAGTTGAAGATATTGCAACAGCAGTAGCAGTGGAACATTCAGCAACAGAATTAGCATTATCACGCTCAATGCATTTAAGACATGGTGGTTCAAATCCTTCCTGAGCGGGACTGATCTGTTCAGAGCGAAGTGACTCGTTTTCCTTTTGAAGATCTTCATGAGCCGCTCTCAATTTCTCAAGTTCTTGCTTCCTTTGAAGATAATCATAGGAAAGCTTTTCATGAGTTGTTGAGAGAGTATCATGACGATCTTCAAGTTCCTGATACTTAACGTGAAGGTTTTTTATGTCTTCAATTAAGGATTCAGATCGAGTCATTTCAGCACCCAACAGATCATCGCTTCTGTCTAACAGTTTTTGAATATGTTCCATAGATTTCTGTTGTTCAGTTGCAATTTTAGCAAGTGTTTTGTAGCTGGGTTTGGAACCACAATCAAAGTCATCGTCACTAGATGTTTGATAGCGAGTAGTGCGTGTGTTTACCTTGGCACCGTGTGCCATGAAGTAGTAGGTAGGAGTGGAGTCGTTCGTGTCATTTGCGTCGGTGTCGGTGATGCAGTCATTGTCTTCAGTGTTGAAGATGGACTTGGCGACGTATGCTGTAGCCAGACTCGCAATGCCAGAATCAGACTCCTCCTCAGACTCCACCTCTGCCTCCTCAGATGCGGACTCCTCCTCTGAATCCATCTCCTTTCCAACAAACGCACGTGCCTTGCCAGATGAGCTCTTCTTGTGTGATGAAGACTTTGATGAAGACTTGGAAGAAGACTTTGAGTATTTCTTCTTCTTCTTGTCGTCAGAATCATATTCCTTGCTCTTCTTCTTCCTTCTGTTCTCATTGTCCCACTGTGGACACTCAGAGATGAAGTGTCCAGTTTTCTTGCACTTGTGACATGTTTTCTTCTTGTAGTCATGAGCAGAAGCTTCATCGTTCCTTGAGCTTGATCGTGAAGATTTTCTGAAGCCTTTCTTCTTGGTGAATTTTTGGAACTTCTTCACTAGCATTGCAAGTTCTCTTCCAATGTCTTCAGGATCATCAGAACTGCAGTCAGATTCTTCTTCAGATGAGGAGACAGATTTTGCCTTCAAGGCACGAGTTCGCCCATAGTTTGGACCGTAGATATCTCTTTTCTCAGAAAGCTGAAACTCATGTGTGTTAAGCCTCTCAAGTATGTCAGATGGATTGAGTGTCTTGAAATCAGGACGTTCTTGAATCATCAGGGCCAGGATGTCAAACAAACTATCAAGTGATCTCAGCAGCGTCTTGACGATTTCATGTTTGGTGATCTCAGTGGCGCCGAGGGCTTGAAGCTCATTTATGATGTCAGTGAGCCGGTCAAATGTGTGCTGGACATTCTCATTGTCATTTCGCTTGAAGCGGTTGAAGAGGTTGCGAAGAACACTGATTCTTTGATCTCTCTGGGTTGAGACGCCTTCATTGACCTTGGAGAGCCAGTCCCAGACCAGCTTGGATGTCTTCAAGGCACTCACACGGCCATACTGTCCTTTCGTCAGATGACCACAGATGATATTTTTGGCAGTAGAGTCCAGTTGAGTGAACTTCTTGACATCAGCAGCAGTGACACCTTCTCCAGCCTTGGGAACGCCGTTCTCGACGACATACCATAGGTCGACGTCAATGGCTTCAAGATGCATGCGCATCTTATTCTTCCAGTAGGGATATTCAGTTCCATCGAAGACGGGGCACGCAGCGGAGACTTTGATTATCCCTGAAGTCGACATAGCTAAAACTCCAGGTGGTTAAACCGAATCACACAGAACAAGGGAGCACCGAGCTCTGATACCAATTGAAAGTGCGTTATATCGACTAGAGGGGGGGTGAATAGGCGATTTTTACGAAAGTCTTCAATACGTGAGAGTTATGAAGACAAACAGCGAAGATTATGCCTATTACTATGCAGCGGAAGTTAGATTACACTAGGCCAGCCATGATCATGTATTCAATAGAGTGAAAGCACAATGACAAACAACTGCAGTGTAATAAGGATCAGGTAGGAAGAAGTTATGAAGCCAAACAGTTCACACATTCACGTTGTGAAGACTAAAGATAAAGCAAGCATGCAATGGCTTCACAATGTGCGATAGTAAGAAGAGGAAGTGAAGATGAAACCAGTGACTCGTTGAAGACAATGATATGTTGGACCAGTTCCAGTTGCTATGACAACTGTACGTCTGGTTGGAGCGGCTAGGTATTTAAACCTTAGGACACACAGTCCCGGACACCCAGTCCTGAACACACAGTTCAGACACCAAGTCCTCACCGTACTCTCCTTGAGCTAAGGTCACTTAGTCCTCGCCCAATCACTCTGGTAAGTCTTCAAGGTAGACTCCCAAACCTTCACAAACTTCGTTCACTGGCAATCCACAATGTCTCTTGGATGCTCTGAACGCGACGCCTAACCGTCTGGAGGATTCACAGTCCTCAAGTGTAATAAGTCTTCAGATCACACAGACAAGAAGACTTAAGTGATGCCCAATTTACTCTGGCTCTGGGTGGTTAGGGCTTTTCTCCTCACTAGGAATTTTCTCTCGAAGGCTTCGAGGTGGGTTGCTCTCAAACGACAAAAGCCGTGCACTGAAATCTGAGCAGCCAACCGTTTATGGTTGTGGGGGTGGGCTATTTCTAGCCACTTGGCAACCCGACCTGATTTGTCCAAAATGACCCTGGGTCACTAAGGAACTGACACATGTCTCAATGGTCAGATTTCGAACTCTCATGGCAACTTTACTTGGGCTACAAGCAAAGCTGACTTGTCCGGCTCTGGACAAGATTCGCTCTCATTGTCTTCACTCGAAGACATAGGTTTTTCATTTAGGCATCACTTCAGTCATTCTGACGGGTTCTCCTGGACCCCACTTAACAGTACGGTGGTTCCTATGACTCAACACAAAATAAAAAGAACTATGAAAGATCTAAGTCTTCGAGCTCCATAGGCTTCATAACGTGTCTTCTTTTGTCATAGTCTTCAATGTGAATATCTTCATATACCACCTTTGTCTTCAATGTCTTCATACATTTTTAGGGGTCACCTCTAGTAGTAAAACCGAATCAATGAGGGACTTCTACCTGTGTTTTCCTGCAATTCTCACAAACACATTAGTCCCTCAACTAGGTTTGTCGTCAATACTCCAAAACCAACTAGGGGTGGCACTAGATGCACTTACAGGTACTCTATTAAAAGGAGGCCTTAATATCCCTTAGTTTCCACTAGGACCCTGCTGCCACGGGAGGGTAGGACAAAAGATGTCATGCAAGTTCTTTTCCATAAGCACGTATGACTATTCAGAATACATGCCTACATTACATTGATGAACTGGAGATAGTCCTGTGTCACCCTAGGTTATGACTGCTAAATGATCGATCGCATCCGGCATAACTCTCCATCACCGATCCAATGCATATGAGCTTTTCCTATATTGTTCTCCACTTATTTACTTTTCCGTTGCTACTCTTACAATCACTACAAAACCCAAAAATATTACTTTTGCTACCGTTACCTTTTGCCACCGTTACCACTACTATCATATTACTTTGCTACTAAATACCTTGCTGCAGATATTAAGTTTCCAGGGGTGGTTGAATTGACAAGTCAGCCGCTAATACTTGAGACTATTCTTTGGCTCCCCTTGTGTCGAATCAATAAATTTGGGTTGAATACTCTACCCTCGAAAACTGTTGTGATCCCCTATACTTGTGGGTTATCAATTATCTCCTAGCATTTGGATCTTTTGCAAAGGCCTGGTTTGTAACCCTTTAGATTCTAACATAGCTGTCTTCCCCTTGCATGCCTTATATAGAAAAATGGTGCTTCAATTATAAAACATGGTACAACAGAGATGGAATAGGTACTGAAGAATAGAAAAGCATGACATATTGACATGTATTCCCTCCATCCGGAAATAAATGGATGGGTCTAGGCGTATTTCAGTTCTAGATACATCCAATTTTATCCATTTCTGTGACATGTAATCCGGACGGAGGGAGTATGATGTAAGAGCTAGGGATACGACATGAGAACAGTGTAAAAAACAATACTTGAATGTAAAACTGTATGCTAGCGGAATACATACAGAAAAACACTAAGCCAACATATGCGTGTATGATTGGGAAACTAAGATGGCAGTGCAAGAGACCACTAGAACATCACTTCAATGTAAAAAAGAACATGGTATGGTAGACAGATGAAGTACATACTGATGAATAACAATGCATAAGATATTCAAAAGCATGATGTCCAAACTAAGCAGATGGCATTGCGATAGAGTAGAATGACAATACTTGAATTTGAACACATGTTATCATGAATGTAATAGGTACTGGAAAATAGGAAGGCATGCCATATGTACATGCATCATCAATAGGCTAAGCACAAGGCATTGCAACAGAGTAGATGCACTCCAGGACATTATATGCATGTTGTACCCATATCAAGGGCCAAGTTAGAGTAAGGACCTTGTGGGGTGAATAGGATTTATCATCTTTCTGCAAGTCTTGTGAAGAACTACCTTTACATGTTCTATCATATTGGGTATCATTAACATCAAGTTTGTTGGCCGTTACATTGCTCCGTGAGGTTCTTGTGGATAAATCAGTGTGTGCAATTATATCTGACATGTGTGGAAGACAACTAGTAGTGAGATTTATGTAATGCGTGCCTATAGGAGACGACATAAATAGTAGGACTGGGGTTAACTAGCAGCAACAGGTCTCAAAAACTAAAGGGAGAATACATATGAAAGCTAAGCAGACATACCCATAGGATTTTTATATGTTGTTATATAAGCCCAAAGTGCATTATCTAATTTCTTAGACTAATCCTTCCTGGACCTATTAATAGCCTTTTGCAAAATTAATTTTATTTCTCTATTGCTAAGTTCAACTTGACCACTAGACTGAGGATGATAAGGTGATGCAGTTCTATGGTTAACATCATACTTGGCAAGCATTTTACGAAAAGCACCATGAATAAAGTGTGAACTGTAAGTGCATCTAGTGCCACCCCTAGTTGGTTCTGGAGTATTGACGACAAACCTGGTTGAGGGACTAATGTGTTTGTGAGAATTGCAGGATAACACAGGTAGAAGTCCCTCATTGATTCGGTTTTCCTACCAGAGATGACCCCTAAAATGTATGAAGACATTGAAGTCAAAGGTGGTATGTGAAGACATTCACATTGAAGACTATGACAAGAGAAGACATCGCGTGAAGACTATGGAGCGCGAAGACTTAGTTGTTTCGTCGTTCTTTTTCTTCTTTGTTGAGTCATAGGAACCACTGTATTGTTAAGTGGGGTCCAAGTAAACCAGTCAGAATGACTGAAGTGATGTTTAACCAAAATCCTATGTCTTCGAGTGAAGACAATGAGAGCAAATCTTATCCAGAGCTGGATAAGTCATCTTTGCTTGTAGCTCAAGTAAAGTTGTCGTGTGTGTTTGAAATCTGACCGTTGGAACACGTGTCAGTTCCTTTGTGACCCAGGGTCATTTCGGACAAATCAGGTCAGGTTGCCTAGTGGCTATAAATAGCCCACCCCCTACACCATAAATTGTGTGGCTGCTCAGAGTTAGTGCATGGCTTTTGTCGTTTGAGAGCAACCCACCTCGAAGCCTTTGAGAGAGAAATCCTTGCGAGGAAAAAGCCCTAAACACCCAGAGCTAAAGAGTGTTAGGCATCACTTAAGTCTTCTTGTCTGTGTGATATGAAGACTTATTACACTTGAGGACTGTGAATCCTCCAGCTGGTTAGGCGTCGCATTCTGAGCATCCAAGAGTCATTGTGGATCACCGATGAACGAAGTCTGTGAAGGTTTGGAAGTCTAACTTGAAGACTTACCAGAGTAATTGGGTGAGGACTTGGTGTCCTTAGCTCAAGGGGAATAAGGTGAAGACGCGGTCTTCTGAGTTGAATCTCAGCCTCCCTAAGCAGACGTACAGTTGTCACAGCAACAAGAACTGGTCCAACAAATCATTGTCTTCAAAGAGCCACTGGTTCAATCCTTCCCATCTCTTTATTTGCAGATTGGTCCTTGTGAAGTCATTGCATGTTTGCATTATCTATTTGTATTCACTATGTGACTACTTGTTCTGATTGGCTTCATACTATCTTCCATCCTGATCTATACTGCCTAGCTGCTATTAGTCTTTGTGCTTTCATTTCATTGAATACTTGACTATGGCTTGCTTAGTGTAGTCTACCTTCCGCTGCATGGTAATAGGTTTATTTCTATCGTTTGTCTTCGAAACTTCCATGTTTTCACCCCCCTCTAGTCGATCACTAGCACTTTCAATTGGTATCAGAGCAAGGTACTCCCTTGTTCTGTGTGATTCGGTTTAACCACCTGGAGTTTTATGCTATGTTGACTGCAGGGATAATCAAAGTCTCCGCTGCCTGGCCAGTCTTCGATGGAACTGAATATCCCTACTGGAAGAATAAGATGTGCATGCATCTGCAAGCCATTGATGTCGACCTCTGGTATGTCATCTAGAATGGCGTCCCCAAGGCTGGTGAAGGTGTCACCGTTGCTGATGTCAAGAAGTTCGTTCAACTGGGTTCCACTGCCAAGAACATCATCTGTGGTCATCTGACCAAAGGATAGTATGGCCGTGTGAGTGCGCTGGAAACATCCAAGCTAGTTTGGGACTGGCTCTCCAAGGTCAACGAAGGCGTCTCAACCCAGAGAGATCAAAGAATCAGTGTCCTTCGCAACCTCTTCAACCGCTTCAAGAGAAACGACAATGAGAATGTTCAGCTCATGTTTGATCGACTCACTGACATCACAAATGAGCTTCAAGCCCTCGGCGCTACTGAGATCACCAAGCATGAAGTCGTCAAGACACTCCTGAGATCACTTGACAACTCGTTTGACACCCTAGCCCTGATGATTCAAGAATGCCCTGACTTCAAGACACTCGATCCGTCTGACATACTTGAAAGGCTCAACACACATGAGTTTCAGCTTTCTGAGAAAAGAGACATCTACGGTCCCAACTATGGGCGAACTCGTGCTTTGAAGGCAAAAGTTGTTTCCTCGTCTGAAGAAGAATCTGATTGCAATTCTGATGATCCTAAAGACATTGGAAAGGAGCTTGCTATGCTTGTGAAGAAGTTCCAGAAATTCACCAAGAAGAAAGGCTTCAGAAAGTCCTCACGATCCAGCTCAAGGAATGATGAAGCTTCTGCTCATGACTACAAGAAGTGAACATGCCACAAGTGCAAGAAACCTGGTCACTACATCTCTGAGTGTCCGCAGTGGGACAATGAGAACAAGAAGAAGAAGAAGAAGAAGAAGAAGAAGAAGAAGAAGA